>NC_049201.1:70307149-70612149 GCF_013347855.1 Anguilla anguilla
CCGACTCCGTCTCCCCCTCCTCCACCCTCTCCCCAGCAGCCACAGTGGAGAGGGGGGTGACGACCGCTGCCCTTCTCCACAGATCCAGGATATCTGGGTGGAGGGCTAGAAGGTAGAGCACGGGGCCCGGAGTAACTACAGGAAGCTAAGCTGAGATCTATACCACGGTGCTGAATCACTGCCTGCTAGCAAGCATACCGCTGCCCCCTAGTGGCCTGGCGTTGGCCCAGCAGTCAGTGCTCCACCATTTTGTATATCAGCACTACAGTGGCCCGTTGATGGCCGGTATGGTCGATTTTAATTATCGGATGTCGCTGGGTTTGGGACTTGAGCCCACAGCCTTCCACTGTTAGGACTTGCGGTGGACCAGGAGTCTAATGAAGTAGCTGAGGAATCTCCAGACAAAGGCTACAGTATGAAAGCTGTTGGGCTTCAGTACTTTAATATGGGTGCTGTGTAGCAACATGGCGACACTCACCAGTGCAGGGATTGCTCAGGAGCTCCACCGGAGAGACACTTCTTCTGGAGGGAGGCTCAAACAACTCCTGACACATACACACACACAGACACACACACACATGCACACACACACATGCACACGCATACACACACACAGACACACACACACATGCACACACACACGCAGACGCACACGCACACACAGCTTGGTTTCAGAGAGTGAGACTGAGATCTATCATGCATGCTAGTAATCATGTGATCTGATGTATATCCTCCAGAATGTCATTAACTGTGTCATATGTGAATTTGTGCTTGCATAAATCCATCACTGTATTAGTGTGTATTTTAGTCTAATCATGCGGTGTGGTAGCAGGGCCTGGGTCTGAGTGTGTCAGTGTAGTACCAGGGACTGGGTCTGAGCCGGTCAGTGTGGTACCACAGGGTTCATACACTTTTTCACCAATGATTTTCAATGACTTTTCCATGACTTCTCCTCAACCTTTACCTGAATTTCCATAGAAGTTGACCCTTCTAACCAATCGTGAGCTTGACATTCTTACCTTTAATGCTGATTTTAAATTGGTTAATATTAGCCTTCGATCACTCCACTGTCACGCGACACAGAGAGCTAACGCGGTAACTAATGTTACCTGAAGACAAAAGTTTATGTTCAATTTATTAGCGTTATCGAAAGCTGAAAAGCTGAAGCGAACGATTACGGCATTTTTTTTTAAACGTTAACGTAGGCTACTGTTTTGTGTAGCGACCCGGTTGAAACAGCTAATTTCTCCGATGCAGTTTACTGGCGATTGATTTAATTAGCGGTATTAATGTGACCAGAAGCGCTTTGTCGTTTGAATGCATAACACGCAATTCCTTGAAGAGTCGACACATTTTAGGCGTGACAGTTTAACTGTTACTTGTAAACCGTACTGTTATATTGTCGTTTTTTATCAATCAAAACAATCTATTGCATATATTGTTGGTGCTCCTTATATTTTTGGTGGGTGCTCCTAACTTTTTGAAGTTGCGAGCACCAGTGCTACGAAGTAAAAAAGTTAATTTCGAGCCCTGATTTATTATTGAAGCTGCACACCTGGCATATTGTCGGCACAGTAGCGCTTACGTTTACTAACTGCTACATTAGCAGAAGCGTGCCTGTAAACAGACTGAGCCAGACCGAATTAACTTCTCACACCACCAAAATACCGCGAAGGTTACGTGCCAATTTACGTTTTATTACTATACATACTATTTGTATGATTGGATTCATTAGTAATTATATTTGATGCAACTTTAGCTGTGTTTCCATTACTTTTCCAAAACTTTTCAAAAAATATTATTTTCCATAACTTTTCCAGGGCCTGGAAATCGCATTTTAAATTTCAATGACTTTTCCAGGTTTTTCATGACCTTACGAACCCTGGTACCAGGGCCTGGGTCTGAGTGTGTCAGTGTGGTACCAGGGCCTAGGTCTGAGAGGGTCAGTGTGGTACCAGGGCCTGGGTCTGAGCCGGTCAGTGTGGTACCAGGGCCTGGGTCTGAGAGGGTCAGTGTGGTACCAGGGCCTGGGTCTGAGAGGGTCAGTGTGGTACCAGGGCCTGGGTCTGAGTGTGTCAGTGTGGTACCAGGGCCTGGGTCTGAGTGTGTCAGTGTGGTAGCAGGGCCTGGGTCTGAGAGGGTCAGTGTGGTACCAGGGACTGGGTCTGAGCGAGTCAGTGTGGTACCAGGGCCTGGGTCTGAGAGGGTCAGTGTGGTACCAGGGCCTGGGTCTGAGAGGGTCAGTGTGGTACCAGGGCCTGGGTCTCAGTCAGTGGATCCTGTATCGCCTCCTGCAGCTCCTCTGAGGGAATCTGAGTCTGTTCGTCGATGAAGAGCAGCTGCCGCCGCCGCCGCGGTTTCTTTGCTGGAGCTGCAGGCTCTGGCTGCGGAGAGAGAGGAAAGGGTTAAACCCTGCAGTGCAGAGAGGAGCCCAGGGGAACTCCAGTCTGGTCACTGAGGCACAGCGGTACGGCACCGACACACTGTTTACCCTTCCCTCTGCTCCCGTCACTCAGAAACGACACACCACTGTGCGCGCGTCACTCTTCCCCTACACCACTCACCTCCAGACCAGGACTGTCCCTCCCTCTCTCCTTCCGCCTCCGTCTCTCCTCCGTCTCCCCCTCCCTCTCTCCCTCAGGGGACGAGGGCAGTGGAATGACAGACCCCGGGGTGGTCTCCAGTGGGGGCGGGGGCAGGGGCAGGGGCGGGGTCGAGGGTGGGGCCGCCGCAGGTGTCTCCGCCTCCCTCTCCGGCAGCAAGGTGAGATCCTCGGCAGTCACCGCGGTGACCCCCAGCCTGCCGGGAAGAACGCGGCAAGTCAGCACGCAATGTGCAGAAGCGGCGTGTGGAAATCACCATCAACATGATGACAATACGCCTCCAATCCTCACACACCTGTCTCTGCAGAGCGTGTTTGGGGCCCAATCCCTACAGAATGACCGTGAGCCCAATTAACCTTTCTCTAGCGACCTGTAAACTTCTATCTGTCGCACCTATCGAGTCTTTTTCATTATACTGTTACACTATGTATGTCAGCCAGCTGTCCCCTTCTCAAACGGTCTCTCGCTGCTCTGTCCGTCTCATTCAGTGTAACTCACTGCAACGCGGAGACTGCCGCCTGCTGCTGTTCCCTCGATATCTCTGCCTCCCTCACTTCCTCTCTCTCCTCCACTTCTGAAAGACAGACAGAATTTAGCCTCCGCTGTGATGCTCATTACAGGGCCTGAGACTAGCATGTGAGTTCAGTGGATTAGGGTTTGCCTGCAGCAGGGCTGTCCCACATAGAGCAGGCTAAAGTCTCCCAGCGCTCCCTCTCTGTGACAGCCCCCCCCTCCCCTTTGACTAGGGGTGTAAACCTCAGGCTTCACAACAAGATACTATTTAGACTCTTGAGCCAACGGTTCGATATTCAGCAATATCACAAATTCTGCTACGACGTGATCCAAGATGATCTAATAACGATCACTATATATGACCCGGCTAATATAATCCTGTTACCACACACACATGCAACCACAATGAGGCTGAGAATGCAAATGCTTACTGACGTTGCGTTACCAGAAGGAAAAATGGCACTAGAGTGCGTGATGATGAGGCAGAGTCGGAAACGTAAAGAATGATGTTGGCAGTGTCGCTAGGGAGCAAACTGCCCTACGATTATGGACATATAAATGAATATTTTCCTGGGATTCATAACAATACGGACAGACTTTTGTACATTGCGGATCGTTGCCCTTTGACCCGGAACTGCAGTCCGGATCGACGCATTACCGCTACCTTTAAGGCCTTAACGCACCTTCAGGAAACTGGTCCTGCTGCTCCATCAGCATGTCAATTATGTCCATATGCCTGGGCGTGACCTCTGGCAGGTCCGCCCCTTCAAACTGGAGACCGGACGGAGAGATGAAAGAGGAGTGGCGCACAAAAAAAACGTAATTAAACAATAAGAACATAAAGCATGAGACATGACACAGCACATTTAAGATTACCAGTGATGTCGTTTGTGTGATTTCAGTACCTCTGCTGCAGGAGTAACAACGAGCTCCCTGTCTACCAGAGTGATAGACTCAGGGGATGCAGTGATGCCTTTGAATACAGAAAGAGTATGGCAACTTAAAGAGAAAGCATAGCACCTCTCCCCTCAAACACACACACACACACACACACACACACACACACACACACACACACAGACACATACACACAGACAGACACACACATACACAAAGGCATTTCTTATTTAATAGAGGAAATTATGGTGACAATATGGGGATATTCTGAGATTTTTAGTGTAAAATCGAAAGGGCTAAGTAAATAAGACATTATCATTATTGTTATTATTACTATATTAGTATTGTTGTTGTTATTATTATTATTAGGTTTAACTTATGCCTCCAAAAAATAGCACATGACATCGCTCTTATTCTGGCTTGTGATCACTCACGGTCCCTCTGTGGTGTTCCAAGTCTTTCCACCAGGGGGCGCTGGGGGGATGTTTCTTCAGGTACCTGCCACTGCTTTCAATTGCACACAAATAACAACCTCAGCCATCAACAGCATCAAACTGGTGTGCGCCTTCCTTTATAACAGTAGTTTTCCTTGCATGTCTGTGTGTGCGCGTGCATGCTTGTGTGTGCACATGCATGTGCGTGCATGTATTTCCAGAGCCTTTACTTGTTTAGACTTTCTCTGAGTGACGCTACCTGCATGATCGTACTGGGGCTGGGCATCGCGTACTCCATCACTCCAAAGAAGGGGTCCTGGGCCCTCTCACATTCCTCCAACATGGACAGACCATCAGGAACAGTTAGGGCCGGCCTACAGGACAACAAATAAAAGTACGATCGGTGTTCCATCCACGGTTATCAGTTGTGGAAGTGCTGGAAAATGATGACAGGACAAAAGCTGTATTAGTACAAAATACATAAATGCACTCACTGCTCAAATCAAATCAAATTTTATTTATATGCATTTTACAAGGAATTTGTCACGAATGTCCTTCACGGTACCCCAGCTTAATCACCCATAAAGCGAGCCAACAGCAACAGTGACAAGGAAAAGCCCCCTGGGTGGCAGGAGACTGCCCATCGTGGACAGAGAGCAGGGCGAAAGTGTCCCATGACGGTGGCCACTTGCAAACCTGGGCACTTCCAGTATCTACCATCTTTCCAAGCAGGGGTGGTACCAGGGATTTGGGGCCCCATGTAAAGATCTCACATTGGCCCCACCACCCCAGGCCGCCCCATCCCTGCACAATCACAGCACAATTTTTTTAAGGGTCCCTGTCAGTCTGGGCCCTTGGACTCTAACCTCCTCGCCCCCACACGGTGCCCCTGTTTGGAAGCATTTATTGTACTACCGTATTCAGTCTGCCTTAATCTTTAATGAAGACCCTAACCCTCGCTCAGCAGCTGGGAGACAGTGCACAGAAACCTGTGAAGTGCGTTCGAAGGCAGTCGTGCCATGAAGTTGCATTTCATCACAGGCATTTAGCAGACGCTCTTATCCATTACATTACATTACATTACATTACAGGCATTTAGCAGACGCTCTTATCCAGAGCGACCTACAGCAAGTGCATTAGTTCAAGGTGCAGAGGTGCAAAAGAAACACACTAGAGTGAAGTAAAGATCGTAGTGCCAGAAGTGACCACCTAGATCAGGACTCCAACCCTGTCGGGTAACCTGTTCAGCGAACAAACAAACAATCCAAAACTAATGCTGGGCAAACTACAAAACAGGTAGAAGTCTAATCTAGCTACACTACTGGCAAAAAACAGATACTTAGCCTGCTCTAGGAGATCTTCTGCGGGTCCTGCACAGCTGAGTCCAATTGCTCAAGGGTACAATGGCAGTGTCCTACCCAGGAATCGAACCTGCAACCTTGTGGCTACCAGTTCCTTACCCATTATACTACACTACCGTGAAGTGCGCGGCTCTCACCTGTCGGGCTCCACCAGGTCAATTTTGAGCGTCTTGGCGGAGCGCAGCAGTCTGTCTATGGTGTGCTGGATCTCCTCTGGAACCAGAGCCAAGCAGTCAGAGCACAGCGCTGGTAGCACTTAGCCACCTGATCTCCTCAGAGAAACACACGCACAGCGTTCCTCGCTGTGCTCTCCGAGTAGCTGGTGCAGGGGCGTGGCCGTGCCAAACTGCCCATGCCGGCCAGCCTCACATAACATATCATTACATTACATCACCCTCACATAACATATCATTACATTACATCACCCGCACATAACATATCATTACATTACATCACCCGCACATAACATATCATTACATCACCCTCACATAACATATCATTACATTACATCACCCACACATAACATATCATTACATTACATCACCCTCACATAACATATCATTACATTACATCACCCTCACATAACATATCATTACATTACATCACCCGCACATAACATATCATTACATCACCCTCACATAACATATCATTACATTACATCACCCTCACATAACATATCATTACATTACCCTCACATAACATATCATTACATTACATCACCCTCACATAACATATCATTACATTACCCTCACATAACATATCATTACATTACCCTCACATAACATATCATTACATTACATCACCCTCACATAACATATCATTACATTACATCACCCTCACATAACATATCATTACATCACCCTCACATAACATATCATTACATCACCCTCACATAACATATCATTACATTACATCACCCACACATAACATATCATTACATCACCCTCACATAACATATCATTACATCACCCTCACATAACATATCATTACATTACATCACCCTCACATAACATATCATTACATTACCCTCACACAACATATCATTACATTACATTACATCACCCTCACATAACATATCATTACATTACATCACCCTCACATAACATATCAATACATTACATTACATTACCCTCACATAACATATCATTACATTACATCACCCTCACATAACATGTCAGTACATTACATCACCCTCACATAACATATCATTACATCACCCTCATATGACATATTACATCACATCAGTACATTCTCTCAGTATACACGCCAAGCTATCTCTCACCTCACCGATAGTTCTGACGTACTGTAGAGCAGCATGCTCAGTCAGTCAGGAGTCAGTCAGTCAGTCAGTCAATTCCCAATTCTGTGTCATTGTGTCAAAATACATGTATCTCTCTCGCACTCCCACGTCCTCTCTGTCGTATTTATATTGGTATGTACTGCACGTTGATTATTTTCAGTGGGAATGGACTGTAACAGAAATAATATCAAATGCTTTCTCACCCAGTAAAAGGGCACATTGGCGGTGGTAGACGATGATGACGCCATACTGCAGCTGGAAGGAAAGGTACAGGGAGAAACGGGGGCGGGGAAGTCCCGGCTGGAGAGGCGGGGCCCGCACCAGCACGTAATCCATGATGTCATCGCTGTTAGCATGCAAGCACCAGCATAAATGTTAACTTCACATAAATGTTAACTATGTTCAAGGCAAAGAGAAACGAACCTAAATTATTTGTACCTATATTATTATCTATATCATTATGTGCGCTGAGGTTTTCCACACACAACGTACACATGCTTGAACAAACACAGACATGGATATCCATATATGCTAAAAGAATTACAAACCGCACATAGGAAGAAGACAAGTTTACGCAGCAGGGCATTTGGAAACAGAGGCTTAAAGCAGGGACAGACACAATGACACATTTACATACAACTACACAGTAAAATGTTCAGGTATATCAACTCTTACAGAGTAAATATGCTCCTTATTTGACTCCTATTTACTCTGTTAGTGGAATTAGCACTGGACCGAACATTTAAAAAGATATTTTTCAATTACCATGTGCGTTGAACGTTGACTTTGAGATAGTCTCTCCGAGAAATTTTGATAGCTTTTGTAGCTGCCAACCTGAACAAAAAAAAAAAAGTTTAAACATTTTTAAAAAGGGTTAACAACTATTGATATAAGCCTACACATAATCAGTTTAGGCAATTCGCAAAATCATTGGCTTACGTGTCTGTTTATTAAATAAAATGTGTTGTGCATCTCTGTATAGTACACAGGTGAATTATCTCTTGTAATGTCATTCTGAGGCTTCCAAAATAGTTTTGATGTTACCCTTATCATATTCTCCTTGATGCCCGAACGTTGTCAACAAATAGACTGCTTCACCTCAGCATGACTCCCGAACATGCACTGATTTAATAATATTTACTTCTTAAAGAGGCACTTGATTGGTCCTTTTCTTGTTTTGTGAATTCGTTCATTATTATGTCTGAAAATCGTTCGCGCCTGTTTTTTCTGTAACTGCAATAGTGTAGCCTATCTGAATTATTGAAAGTCGAAGAAATAATCTAATCTATAGAAAATTAATTTTACACACGGATTGTGCAGGCTAACACAGATGTTACCTGTATCGTTTAATATTTTGATTAATATCTTGATTGCTTTGTTTATTACACAATAACTTTGTTCCCTAATTTATTTGATTCCGCAGTTATTTCACCATTTGTAAACCGCTTTTCACGATTCTAAACGGGTTCAGAAACAGTAGGTCAATAATTCACTCATAAATCTACACATTGTAAAGAGACATAAGTCTAATCGTAAAATAATTTCTAATGTGAAGGGAGTTGGAAAATGCCAAGGTGTTCGAATCTTTATCCTCGTGATTATACAAAACAACCAAACATTTGAAACTAAAAAGTTCGCATGTGAACATTGAAAACCCAAATGGATGCCAATAATGGTTTTGTTTAGTAGTTGTTGTTTTATTTTTTTAATCCGCCGCTCACTTCATCGTCGGAATTCAGTCACTTAAGTTCAATTATCTAAAAATAGGCTACTTCTAGAATCGGGTCCATTTTTCTTAGAGAATTATTTTGTCATTATGGACTAGGTAAGAACATTTCGGGTTTAAAAACAGGACTTTGTCGACAAAAACGTCTGTGTCTCGAACTTAATCGCCTGTTAATATAGCAAAATCATGATGTCAATCTTGATATTGGTGAGTATAGGCAGGTAGACATCATCAAAGGTTTCAATAGGCTACATGGATAGAAATTGATGAATATGGGCACATAATTTGGACCATCAATCATATTATGAGAATAAATATATAAAAAACTCACCATACAGTAGAGAAACAGCCTGTGCGGTATTGTAAAACGTTTGGATAGTAAAACATCGTCTGTTATTAATAATTGCTCAGAGCTAATGTTTCCCTCGATAGAAGTAGAAATAGAGAGTACAGTGGATCAGCTTATCAATACAGTAGCCTAATTAAAAGTCAAGCGTGAATTTCCATAAATGCGCATTATCTGTGGTATTAGGTCTAGCTATGCCTAGTAATTTTCATACACAGAAAATTGCGGGCTATATAACTTTGTCCTTCCTTGGAACAATCGATATAGGCTACCCTTATTTTAGATAACACTGTCCCCTCCCATTACTTCTGACCAATCAACAGTTTAATTTATGCTGTGGAAACAAACTGACCAATAACGCCAATTTAAGCGTCTAAGAATTTCAAAGGGCGAAACACTACAAACATCTCGGTCTTCCATCATTCCACTGGCTTTCTCTAGCGACAGTTTCGTTTTCGTTTCAGGGAAATCGAAATAAGAAACTGTGCAAGCGGTTGGAATAAGCCACTCGTTCCCAGTGCCTGATATCAGACAAAATTATCAACTCGTTACACGCCATTTCCATCTGAATCTGCAGTGGGCAGGATTCAAACGTCTGGACCCAGGCAAAGTGTGGGACTGAACGAAAAACGCTGGTAGCTACACGTCTACGGAAGGTTCGGAGTACAAAAATGGAGACTTACTGCATGGTCCTGGGCACGGTCGGTCTGATCTTTGCTGTAATTGATGGTAAGATAGCCTATTAGTCTGCATGTGTTGCGATGTGGTTGTGACGCGGTTTGAAAACAGATAGGCTGACCTCCACCCATGAAACCATTTCTGTAGCCCTGCTGAAAATTCCAGCTAAAACCCGCTTGGATGGTTTAGAACCGTGTTTTCGACACTTCTACCTGGCCATAGCTGGTCTCAAGTTGGACAAAGCTGGTTAAAGCTGGTGATGTTGGCAGGCCTAGAGTAGGCCTAAGCTGGTGGTCAAACTGGTGGACTTCTGACTAGGCTTGGTCAGCTGGACTAATATAATTAAATATATGGCAGGACATTGAGTAGGCCTTTAAATGTAGGCCTACTGCATAATATATGATAATATATATATATATATATATATATATATATATATATATATATATCGTAGGCCTATATAATTTTAAATATGACATTTCAAATTTATATTTGTGTAGGCCTATAAAATACAAATCTTGTATCTGTATTTAAATATATGTAGGCTAAATACATGTCATAAATATGCAGAAGTAGTCTGTTTTGAATATTTATATTTTTGCTAGCCTATACATTTGAAATGTAAATATATGATGTAAAAATAGACGGGTAATAGCCTAATACAGTTTAGACTATGTTTTCATATGTTAAGATATTTGTGCTTCCCATATATTTCCCTATATCATTTTTCCGTATGGGAAAACCACTTTGACTAATTTCGGCTGGTTTAAGATGGAACTTTCCGAAGGGAGTGTAGCATAGGCTATAGCTAACTACATAAACTTTACAGTTCGATTTTTTAACTGCCGTCTCCGTCTCTCATTCAGCTCGAACGGTCGACCAATTGAAAAGGTGTCTCAACGGTGTGGCAGATTCCCTCTCTATCATTCTCTTATCTTTCATCCATCTTCGCGTATCTCTTCGCCGCCCTTGTGTTCACCTGCTTCGCTGCCTACAGAAATATTTTTATGCCCGGAAACGATCCATGTGTGGACAGCTGGATTGGAACACGGACCTGAAAAGTGAAGGTGCGGTAAATAAATCGGAATTCCTGCAATTTGTCCGCCTGAGTATGGAAACTGTCAATGAAGTCGTCGATGGTGTCTGTCGCCTCCTCAGAGGTGTGCTGTCGCTGTGCGGCGCTGCCCTTCACTTTTTCCAGGGGGCGCTCTATTTGGCTACTGCGTTAGTTCACCTCAAATTCACCATATTTGTGTACGCTCAGTCCTGCTTTGTTTTTTTGACAGAATAGTTTTTAAAACTGTTGCTCTGTTTGTAAATGTATAAATCTCGTTCTGTCATACTAGAGCAGACTAGACTAAAATGTACGCAATACTATTGTTGCTCCTCCCTCTGAAAACGGCTATTAAGGGGAAAAACTAAAATTTTAGAACTTTGGTTTAGTTTGTTCATATTAGTACACTAATACAAAGGCTGACACTGTACCTTGGGATATATGGGCTGCAATGCTGGTATAGTATTGTTAGTTAGAAATGTATAGCAAAAAACAAGTAAAACTATTTAATCATCAAATAAATCATGTGATTCGTGTTAATCTGAAGTGAATGTTTTGGACATAGGCTACATACTTTAAATAGCTAACTCATGATTAACAAAAAGGATAATCGAACATGAAGATTGTGTAATAAAACAATGTGTTATTTACAGTCATATAGTACTATGTTCATTACATTGTCACATCTATATTGGAAAGTTTTAAATTTCCAACACTGTCTATCTGAATAAATATTTTATTCACTAGCACTTTTTATACTTAATCTAATGATTATCATAAAATTGCACATTTACATTCAACATATGTTTTAATTGATTATTTGGATTGTAAGTAAAATTAAATTGGGGATTATACATTTGTCTTTTTTTGTGTGTGTGTGGTGGGGAAGTTAATTTTCATGTTAGGCACTCATACTTATGGTGTGTGAATATCTATTGTGTCCAGATACATACATGCCACCATTACCAAGAAGCTACATTTTTTTCTCCTGTTCTGGAGAAATACATGAAATGTTTGTGCTCACTGACTGTGTGTTAAGTTCATTGTGAAATTGAGGAAACTGGTTTCATATGAAGATCTGAGCTTTCTGCCATCAGGCCTCCACATATCAATTCTGGAGACTTTACATGATGCAAAGCCTTTGTAATAACCTACATTCATGGTGGTCCTAAGCTCACCAATAAGTTTTTTTTTTTCACAATTAATACATATACTCTGCGTATATACTGTATGAATACAAATATCTGTATAATAATTGCAGTAATACTGTGTATTGTCGTGGTTTCCAATCGACAAACTTCTTCTTCTTTTTGATCTAGATTTAGCAGATTTCTTCTATCTTTTATGAAGAAATGAGGCAGAGGATGAGGCATAATCTTCAGAATATCAAACTTTATTCTCAAGTAAATAGAGTACAAAGTCATGATGTCCGCGGAACATCCCCACGAACCCCACAGATACATCAGCTTTTATTTAATTTCTTATCTTTTCTTATCACTTCTTCTCCCCCTGGAGCATTTCTTTTGGCTGCACCACAGTCGTTTACTGGATCTTTATTTTGCTATAATCATCAAAATTAGTCGATGTTGATTGGTTAACTAATGCTGACAGCATGAAACCATTGTGGTTTATTCAGCTCTCATTGGTTCTGACATGAGTACAAAAGAGTGCAGCTGTTACATGGATCCAGATACATGAGTAAAGAGGTTATTCATTTTATTTAGAAGATAATGTGTGTGTCCACTAAAATGTGTGAGTGTGCAGTGTTCTTTTACTTATGCTGACCATGATGACCGTGTACTTCTACTTATAATTACGCTGACACTATGTGTAATTATGTACTAATACTATGTGATAAATAACAGAATAATAGAAGAATAATATGTCATGGAAATGACCAGAAATGTCCAACTAATTACCAGAAATTTCCAACAGTATCACACACAGCAATTGAGACGCTCAAAGAATTACAGGGCAATATGTGTACAGATAACTCATACCATCAAAAACTGCGAAAATATGCACAGATAAGAATACAGTAGCCTGTGGTATGAGGACACAGCGAGAAACATAAAAGCGCTTCTGCCAGTAATTTACTGGTCTGTTTTTTTTTTTTTGTTTTTTTTTTTTGTTACATGAAGTGCTTCCGTAACACCTCTGCTGCTCACGTCGTTTGAGTTTCCAGTTACAGTAGAAAGAGCCTTTCATGGCCTCCCACTCACCTGTCTGCAGACCTACCGCACTGGGGGTGTCTCGCGCACTGTCCCCTTCTAAACTGTTCATGCCGATCAGTGCAAAAGACCCCAGAAAATTCATATTTTCGACTAGCCCGTAGCGGCATTTTGTGATGTCTATTTTATGACTGAATGATTTGATTTGCACTCTGCAGCAGGTATTTTTCCCGGTGCATATTTGCATTTCCCTTTGTATAGTTTGTTGCATACTTGTTGCAATTTTTTCACATGCAGTCACATTAAGTATCATTGAGTATTGCTGTCAACCAGATCTCCTGACTAAAACATTACAACTCATAAATATAAGTTAATATCAAATATTATATATTTTAAAATGTATAATTCGTATTAAAGAGTTGTATACATACGGGGACTTCTTGAGAGTAAATCAGCAAGATATTGGCACTGAGTAGATGAAGAGTTGCCCTATATACCTTCAGGTGTCAGGATGGGTGGCCTTTGTAGCAGGCAACCTATGCCTTTGAAGTTAGTTTCCATCTAAGTTAGTTTCCACTGCAGAAATGTGCATGCAGGGGGTCAGGATGTGTGTGTGTACGTGTGCGTGTGAGTGTGTGTGTGTGTGTGTGTGTGAGAGAGAGAGAGAGAGAGAGAATGAGAGAGAGACTGACAGACGGAGAGAGAGCAAGATTTATCATTTGCAAAATGGGAAACTGTGCAGTTGTTTTTGGCTTTTGGTTTGGCAAGGTTTATCGCTTGCACATCATTACAGAAATGACAGAATAGATGACATGGCATCCTTTTATTCACAGTAGCAATATACTTAGTTAACGTGCACAATCATTTCTTCACTATGGTTTCTTTATTTCTTCTGATTATCTTCATCAAGTACAGTGAGTATTTGCAAATTATTATTATTATTATTATTGTTGTTGTTGTTGTTGTTATTTCCACGTGTCTGTATTGTATTTTGTTTTTGTTTTCTGTTTCTCAGAAACTGCTGAAGGCTTTGTTAACCCTGCTCCTATAGTATTCGGGGATACAGGGCAAAATGTGACCATCCACAGCCGTATCAAAGAAATATCGAACTATCACACGTTCATTAGCTGGTACCGTCTGAGACCTAGTGGACAGGTAGAGCACCTCGCTTACTTCAGCTCAGTCCCTGCGAAGTTAAAGCGTTACAGCGGAGTGCTTCCCAAAGACTCTGATACTGCATACCTAAACGTCTCGAGCGCCACAATCGCCGACTCCGGACGCTACTTCTCCGTGGCGGGCACTGCTCTCAGCTTAACACCTGGCTCCTACTCAGTTTTAGCCATAACAGGTAAGATATGGACATGTATTGTTTAAATTATTATTTGAGGGATGATCTCGAAAAATTGTTTTTGTAGAGAGGATAAAACGTGAGCAACATTAAGGATTACATTAATTGTAGACCGATTGGCCCATCTTATAATAGCTACACATTAAAATGTCCAGTGTTAAATCCAACTCTTAACAGATACCATTTGGTTCCACTCTGGAATGTGTGACCAACAGTTATTTGTTAAGAAATGAATTAACATTGGCATTTTACAGTGTATCTGTGTCGGAATAAAAAAAACATGAACATAAGAAACAAACAATCATTCAGGATTGTTGATAGATTTCGCAGCGGAAAGGGGAGCCTACATCAGCCGTACGAAGTCACGGCAATCATTGCGACGAGGACAAGTTGATGTTGAAACTATCAAAACTCACTGTAACTAGGCTATATACCTAGTTTTCATCTTGTATCTGGGTAAATTCTAATTCCAACATTTAATCTTATTTTATTGAGTGGCCGATATGAGCAGTGGGCTCTGTATTACGAATGTCCCGTTCGTGAACATTTGCTCAGGCTATTGCCTTGTAATGGACAGAAATCGGAATGTTAACCACATCAGTAGGCTGTAGCCAGTCTAAATATTCAGCCACTGATTTGATAAGATCGGAAAAAATCTTAGACCAGAATTTGAGATAACATGACAGCGGTGAAAAGAAAATGAAAATCTTAAAAAATCAAAAAGGACGGCGCCATTTCAAGAGGTAGCCTACTCTATTAGTTTACGGTCCAAAGGGGTCCAAAAATGTATGACGACTTTCGACTTAATAAGTCAGATTGATTATGTGGCATGGTTAGCCTAAATAAATAAGTAAATACCATATCCTGTAACAGGTGAAGGAAATGAAAGAAAATAGCTTTGTACAGGCAATCAGCGCCGATCATTATTTTATTGAATTCCATTCACTCTCGTTGTCCTTAGTATTCTCAGCTATTGAAGACTTTCAGTGCTTCAGTGACTGAGCGGTTGTTGAGGGCTGGATCGATTGTCTTGTTTAATTATCGAGAGCTCAAAATTCCACAGCACCACTGACAAAGAAAATAACTCCTACTTGAAATTCAGACTGAATTTCGCGGTATATTTTAATTTTAGCCGTTCTAAAAACCAGGCTGCTAATACATGATGTATCTAGGGAGTTTAAGCAACTTTTCAGAAAAGCCTTTCATCCATGGCCCCAGCTGCAAAATTATTCGCTCATAATTTGCGAATGATTTTTTTTTCTGAGCCTATGTAAAACTAAATAAATTGGCAAACTTAGCTTGGATAACACTATTATTTGGTTTGCAACTTTAAGCCTAGATTATTTAGTGGCACCCTCAGGACTGTCGAAAACATAAGTGTCAATTCATCCATACCTCAACATTTTCTATAAGATACACAATGAAAATGGCTATGGAAGTAAAAAATAAAAAAATAATACAAAGTTAAATATATAAATAGAAAGAAACTGTAAAGAACATGCTTCTCAACGGTAAAAACTGATGTTCTGTAGCTATTAATCTAACTCTGGGACACGAGTGAAGTTACCAATTTACCAAATGCGTAATACCAAAGTCATAAGACTGTCCACCAATCGATGTCATGTTATAATGTATTTAATCAGGTAGCTAGGTCAGTTGAGAACAATTTTAATTTCCCATTGTGATTTCATGAGACCCATTCTACTATATATCTCGTCTCTCTCTCCTCAGATCCCAAGAGCCTCCCTGTAATGCGCGTGTTCCTCAATCGCACAGGGGCCGTTGTTTGTGAATTGAAAGGCGGGGGTCCAACCTGGAGTGATCCACAGTGGGAAACAGATGATGCCAAAGACGGGCTGACGTTGCAGGCTGAAACTTTTATAGACGCGCAGGGCGCATTCATACGGTCCTCCATCCTCTCTTTGAAAGACGGGATCCGTGCTTTGAACTGTGTATGTACGCACATCACTGGAGTCATTATTCGAACCCGGGTCATGCAAGATAGTAAGAAAATGTTTTTTATCTCCCTCTTTTTTCCCTTTATCTTCTCGGGTCGTGTCTGCCATTCCTTTATCGTCTTTGTCAAGTTATTATTCTAACCAAATTTTCATAATTGCAGGTAGCTTTATAGTGTATTATGAATTCACACAGTGGCCTATTTCATGTTCCCAACAACCCATGATTTCAATCTAGTTAAGAGTGTTGCGCAGTTTATCATTCAGCAAAAAAAAAAAAAAAAATACCCAAAATGCTATTTAAAATTTAGGATCAAGCATGGGGAGAATCAGCTGTAATGAGGTGCTACTTATTTAAATTTGAATGGTTGATAATTTTGCAAAACAAAATTGGAACTGGAATGTATCAAAGCTTTCATAACTAAGGCGGTGACAGTGGCAGACACATTTATTATGAATATATATAATTGTTGTCACTTGCAATACAATCTGTAATTGTAGCCTACAGTTCCATTTACTTGCATGCACATTAAAATGGTTAATATGTGGACTTTTAGAAAGTAAAGCAATAAGACAATTGAGTCATGTATAATACATACACAGTCTACAATATACTATCTTAGGTTAAGGCTTAGAGCCCTATACTCATCAAAGATACAATAACCTGAGATTGTTATCTGTCCTGGATCTATAACACTCATTCTCAGAGTCTGTGTAATTATAAGTTGCTTTGTCATATTGAAATACTTCAGGCAAGGATCAGTGCCAGCTGCTGCGGTACCTATTTCCCCTGGCTGTGGTGCTGCTGCTGGTGACTGTGACAGCCAGTGGGCTGTGGGCCTGGAGACGAAGGAAGCAGAGCCCTATAGCACAGGTCAGTTATTCAATACAACTGTCTCCTGAAATATATGAAGTATAATGCTGGAGTGAAGAATGCGCTTTCAGTAACTGAACACTTTGGTAACTCTTTTTTTCATAATATCGCATGGAAAATTTATTCCACAACTCTTAGTATTTCCATTTAAAAAAACATTTCTCCCCCTCCCTCTCTCTCTCTCTCTCTCAGGGAATGGACAGCACATACGGGATCTGATCTGGATTTGTAACTCAGGGGTTGTAGGTTTCATTCCCCAATGAGACTCTACCACTGTACTTTGGCACAATGTGCCTGCACTGTTTCAGTACACATCCAGCTGTAAAAATGGATTGAGTGTAAAAAGAAAGTAATTTGCTCTGACAAGAGCATCTGTTGAATGTCTAAAATCCAATAGGACTTGAAGGAGCATTTCTTTATTTTCTTTACTTTGTAGATGTCAGAGCAGTATTTGCAGATTAAAAACATTTTTGGCCCATTTGCGGCTCTCTACACTTGTGCTTGCTTAGAGGATGATGCTGCGCAGTTTCGTTACTTTGAGTGATTCGATTTGAGTAGTTTTATCATGCCTTAATTTAAGTTAAAGGTTTATGTTGTACAATTGTATTGTAAGTTGTGTGTTTTGACAAACTTATTGCAATCGAATGAAATAAAAAAATCTTGACAAGAGCAAATGACAATGTTTAACCAAAATTTTTTCAAACTGTTTCTTTTTTCTATTTCTCAGAAATACTGTGGTCATCACTGTGGTGTCAGACCATGGAAACATTTCTAATTATAGCCTTGCAGCAAGAAATAGCTATGTACACAGGCAATAACACTATCAGGCAGTCAAGCAAGGGAAGTGGTCCACCACCTTCGCAAAATAGCTCAAACCAAAGGTGATGCATTGCCATGTGAATACAATTTCAGTAAGCTTCTTCATCAAGGCCTATGTCATTTTTTAGATGAGCTTAGACTGGCCTATATTAAATTCAGGTTGCAATACAAAATTAAATATCTTTTGCTTTTAGATTAACATTTATAAAACACAGTTCTCAGTGGAGCGTCCTGTCATTTGAAAGGACAACAGGACTGGCAGGAGTGTGCTGGTCATGTTGAATGCAGGTACACAAATGCATTATGTAAAAAGTTGTTACCTCATTTTGTATGAGCACCATAAGGAAACTGTGTATCTCAAGAAATAACAACTAAAAACAGGGCACACAAGCGACTTCCAGCTGAGGCAAATTTGAGGAGAAACCAATCCCATTTTTGTTGACAAAATGTATATTTTTTAGTCAAATTTGACAACGATACATTGACCATGCTGGAATGTGTAGCTGTGCACAAACTTAATTTAAAAGGCTGGTGGCATAATTGCAGACATAATCTCCATGATCATCACAATGTGATTGTTTCATGCTACAAACTTTGATTATGAACCCAAAACTTACAATGGCTATTGGTTGCCTTTTGACCAGGGTACAATTTTGGTATGTCCTAAAAGGAGAAGAGTTGGTCTGAATTTGCGTAGTATATCATGAGGAATAAGGCTTTTCATAAATTCAGTAATAAAATACACAATAATAATAATAATAATAATAATAATAGTGTGATGGCTGCCTTGCTCCACTTGCCTGGTTTTGTCAGGTTCTCTTGAGTTCCTGAACAGGAAGCTGGTGGGCGAGGTTGGGAAGAGTTCAATTGAGGCACACCTGTGCTGAGTGCCCTATTTAACTCCCTTTCAGCCATTCTGGGGCTGGCTTGTCTGTTTGCATTCCCTCTCTCCCAGTCTGTTGGTACACTTGAGTTCTCTCATCTTACAACATTTGTCATGATACTTTTCACTGATCCCTGCACACAAGCATACACAATGAATAGCCAATACACTTCCACACCTCATGTTTTTATGATTTATCATGATTTATCACTACCATAAAAATGCCTTTGGTTGGCTGACCGTATAGCAGCTAAAAGAATGCTTGCACAGAGGTGGGAGCCACCACTTTGTCCTAGGGCCTCATTTATAAAAATGTTCTTGGATTTATACTTGAACTTAGTCTTAAGATAATTTCCAACGGTTTCATAAAAGATACTGAGCATAACACCTTGCTTACCCAGGTTCTATGAAGCCCATTTGTAACTTACTTACCAGTGATCTATAAATCTCAAATTAACTTAAAATTGACGGCACCTGAACGTGCCTTACAATCAGCATTTTCGCCTTGTATAATGCTAGCACAAATGAGGGTTTAGTCAGGAATAACAATGGGCCAAAATAGAAAAGCAATCTTTTTGGAAGACGCTATCACGGCGATGGTAGAAGAGATTGAAGACAGACAGCACGTATTATTTGGTGGATTAAATAGTGGGTTGACAAACAAAACCAAACAGGTAGCTTGGGAGTGTGTCGCCACTGCAGTGAATGAAGTGGGGCAGCAAGACACAACTGTGGCTGATCTGAAAAAGAAATGGTCTGACCTTAAACTGCAAGGGGGGAAAAAATAGCCATACATAACCAGCAGGAAAATAACTTACGTCAAGTCTAGACTTTGCGTAGACATAAGATCATTTCCACGTCAAAGTAAGGTTTTATTTCTACTTGGTTTTCTGCGCAAGTCATACTTAAGATCAAAATTGATCGTAAGTCCGTTTTATAAATGAGGCCCCAGGTCTCATTGGGTGAATAGCTTCCTTGATATTATTTATATGGAAACATAAATAGCTCAGATACATAGAGCTAGAGAAATTTGATGTGTGGTCCTCAGCAGCTGTTAGTGTTAATTAGTCCCCATTGTGATTTCAAGTAACGGATTTAAACTAGTTTTTTTTTTCTTGTTTCATCTCTCTTTTTTAATGAACTTCCAAGCCAGGTTGTGACAATAACAATTATTATACTACTACTACTACCAATAATAATAATAATAATAATAATAATAATAATAATTATAGTAATAATAATAATAATAAGAAGAAGAATGTTGATGAAAGAAAGAAAAAATGCAAAGCTAAGACAGTAAATCTACAATTTTTTAAATTTGATAACACATTGCGTTATTAGCATAATGATAAATTGAGACCGTGAGAAAATGACTCAGTGTTTTACATTAGAGCCGTTTTTGTTTTTTTTTGCATGCAAGCCTGCATGCATGGAGTTGTGCCTGTCCTTAAAGGCCAAACAAGTAAATAACAAGTGGTTTCAGCGTGGTTGGAATTTTGGTGGGCTTTTGTTTCTTAAAAGCAGTCGGCAGATCTAAAAACCACGCAGCCTCGATGTTGTTTGTGCGCAAACAGTTAACGTCGGAGCTGGTTGAGACACAGCCTTTGACGGCCTACTTCTCTTTCAAACAGTTTAGTTGCGGTTATTTCTGCGGGTTTTTTCAGTGTCGAGCGTTCGAAATGGCAGAGAAACGGTTGTGTGTGTGGCGAAAGTGTGTTCCATTAACGGAAACTCGCCCTTTGGCTTTTAGCGTGAGAAGGCGAGCCTGAACTTGACACGCATATCTGTAAGCAGTCCGTCTTATCTGGCAGACGAAGCCGGACTGACACACTTGCACCATCGGGTTCTGCGGACATGCCACAGGTTCTCCATTTCATACTCTTCGCTCTGTCCTGCAGTGAGTACTAAATTAGCCTATATATATTTCAAATGTATAGAAAAATTATGGCGGTTAACTTGAAAACATTAAACCAAATAATATGAAATTATAAGATATGCTAATATAATCTGGGTATTTTGGCACTTGTCAGAGATTCTGTTTTAATTCGACCTCTTTGTTTATTGCAGCCGGTTCCGTCTCTTGCTCGATCGTGTTCGCCAGAGCGGGTGAGGATGTCACACTCAGTTGCCAGTGTCCCGGTGGCTGTTACGACGAGCTTGTCCGCTGGGTTCGAATGAATTCGAATGAGACACTGCAAATTATCGATACTAAATGTGAGAAATCGCCGTGCCGATTCACCAGCAAAAGAACAGACGATATCCTGGTTGCCCTGACGATTTTACAGGTGGAATCAGGGGATTCTGGGCGGTATTACTGTGGAGAGCACCTCAGTAGCTACCTCCAGTTTACCGATAATGGGACCGTTTTAACGGTCGGAGGTGAGTATAAACCACGTCCCCAAGTAGTTTTGACTCGAAAAAATTATATTTTGGTCTAAATTGTGGGGAAATGGGTCCGGGCTCGAGATGAACGGGTCGTGATGTCAAAGGACCGTGAGGTTGCCCTGTAACAATTCAGGGTTTAAGACTAGCCGATTAAGATATTTCTGGAAAATGTGTCAGAATAGGATCCTTACTAGGAATCTATGTAAAAACCCATTAATTGCTGACCAAACACACCTCGCACATGCAGCCTAAAACAGTGGCTGACAAGGCTTGTAGTCCACCTCAGTGGTTTTCAGCCTTAGTCCTGGAGGCACAAAACCATCATGCTGTTTATTCATTGCTTGGCGAAGAGGTTGAATTTGATCAAAACTTTATTGGATTGGAGTTACATGGTTTTAAGGAATCGGTGGGCTCAGCCTAAAATTTTAAAGGCATCATAGTAGGCTACAAGGTCTATTAATCAGCCGAGGGGAAAATAATTGCGCCCAACTGCAAATGGCGAATATCGATAATACACAAGCTTGATTATTCATAGCAACATAATAAGAGTAAACCAGTGGTAGAGAAGCAGAATGACTTGCATATGCGATGCAAATATTGAACGTCTTGCCATATGTATGCGTCTCCCAAAGTGGAATGAAACCCGCGATAACCGGCAGAAAAAAACTATGGAATGCTGAGAGAAGGATTCTCAACATCCAGGGTTTCTAGAAAAGTTTGGTTGTACTGAGAGACATTATGTCACCTGCAGTCGCGATTAGATCAAAGACCCCCCAAGTGTACCGATTGTGGTGTCACGGGGATCCACACAGGTTACTCAAACATGAATAACTATAAAAAAAAACACCAAGATTGTATCCAATAGGCCACACTACGGCAGCGGCTCAGATTTAATTTTTCAGGTGTGGCCAACCATGTGTTCATTTATTAGTGTTAAGGCACTGGGCAGCAAACGAGTATTAATGGGCGAAGAATAATAGGCTGAAAAAATCTTCTCCGATAAACCAAAAGTAGGTCAGAACTGTAAATACTGTTTATGGTAGATACTTAAAACAAACGAGCAATTTGTTACGAATGGGGTCTCACTAGTCAAACAAAACGGAGACCACAACGAATGTTTTTAAAGAACAAAAGTTTATTGAAATTGGAATAAATGCACGTGTGTGGGTGCATGTAGGCTATGAGTGTGTGTGCGTGAGTGTCTGGATATGTGTGCGAGTGAGATGTGTAATTAAAAAAAAAAAAGTTGGAACAAAACACAATGTTGCCACTTTCCGTCAGTGGATGGATGAAGAAGCAACCGTCCATTTGGGCTTCCCTACCTGCTTTTTACCTGGCCATCCAAATGCTTTCAGTTCGGGAGTAAATTCAATTAAGGGCTGGTCGGCTCTTTCACATACAACAGGTTAAAAATGACAAGGAAAAAGAAACAGTAGCCAACGGGCAATTAAGAGGCGGGACCGTATCAAATTATTTAATGATGAATTCATCCTAAACTATTGCATCCTCAACTATTCTTTTCTGCATTTGGCCAGAAAATAAAACATTTAAATAGATAGTCTTATAAGAGATTGCGTTTCACTGGCGCAGGCAACGTAGAAAACGTGCGCAATTCACAAATGTAACATTAAAATAAACATTGACACAACCAAATGTATTCTTCCATGTCATTTACAGAGACCAAAATTACTTTTGAAATGTAAATGACATGGAAGATTAAATTGACGTGCAAATAAATGAAAAGGGGAAATGTATAAAAAAATTCCACAAAGACACATTATTTTGAATTTTAAAAAAGGATTTAGTATAACGGTGAAAGTTTTTACTGAAACGTTTTTTTTTTTTTAGTTTTTTTTTTACAGCCACATTACCCACATTAAATAGACATTTAATTTGTCAAAAACCTGAAAATGTACTGAGGGTGTCAACCTACATTTATACCTTGACTAATTTAGATATCACTGATTAAAAATATTGAAATGTGAATGTGTGAAGGTGAATTTGTAAATACTGGATCCTGAGTTCATTTAGCCACAGACAACCCAGAATGCTTGACGTTATTGTTAATAAAATCAAGCTATCCAGGCCCACTTGCCCATTATTTTAGCTGAAATAAGATCCCAGGGACTTTGAAAGAGGGATGATTGTTGGAACATGTTTGGCCAGAGCTTCAGTGATACGGACGGCCGAACTTACGGATGTTTCACAAGGAATCGTGGCTAAGGTGATGGCATGCATGTCGGAAAGATGTCTTCAGCTAGAGGCATCTGTGGTTTAACTGTAATGCCCGTAAATTGGTTCAAGATGCAAGGAAATCAGACAAGCAATTCTGAATCATTTCACTACAAATTTGAACTTGAGAGCATGAGCTTGCAGTTTCATCGAGAACAGCGAGGAGAAGTACAACACAGAGAGGGATGCTATGTTTGGTGTTTCCTATATATTTGGAGTTGCCCGTTCATACTAACAAATATGTAATTTTAGGAATATATCTGCAGCTATACTAAACTGTAGCTAATTGGTTTGTTTTGTAATCTGTTGTTGAAATTGCATCTATTTATGGCACAATAGGGCAGAAAAGGGCTCTTCTAGTAGCAGAATGTTTTCTTAAAAAAATAAATTAAAAAGCAAACATTTGGGCAGAAAATTCAACCTGAAGATGCAATGTGACCTGTACCTGTAAATCAGAAGGGTTGTTGCTTTCATATGATCCTGAGACAAATTAAACTGAGCTGTGAATTCAGATGGGACTTTGGGGAGCATTTATTTAATCCTGATGGCACATTGTTCTGAAATAATTTTAAATATTTTCAGCTTAATTGTATTCTGTTCATCCATTTCACTATGTATTAGTAGACACTGAAATTAAACAAAAACCTGTAAAGATGAAGGAGTATTATTTAACATTTATTTGCACTAATCTGTTGTATTGTTCTTGAGCAGATGTCTGGACAGACCGCAGTGAATTGCATTTGCTGAATGAATGGACAGGTGAGGGTGGAAGCCCAGAGCTGGATTGGAGTGAAGCTCAAACATCAAACAGTAGTCAAGAGTTAATGTCTAAATGGAGGTATGAGACTAAAGCGAGTGACTTCTTGGATGTACGGCACACTGAGTTGCGCTGTGTAGTGACCAGACTCAGTGCCCCCTGGGTAAATATCTACTGGCGGTCGACCCGCGAATCATGGGAAAAAACTGGCCAGACCTCGTCTTTGTCAGCCACCGAGAGAGGGTAAGTGGGGTTCAGGGAAATTTTTGCATTCAAATGGACTATTCTTATTTTGCATAAAAATATGCATTTGAGGGCTTCTGAGTCAGTCAGTTGGTGAAGGCATAAACATAGCTATCGTAAGACTGAACCTGTCATTACCTAACTATAACCTGCAGTCCGCAGTGCAGGGCAGAATTGGCCTCATCCTACCAGGGGTGGGTTAAGTCATCTTGAGTTAACCTTGCATGAACTCCACCCATTAACAAGGTGCCCAGTGCAGTTACTATCAGTGAGAGACGCATCTGTCCTCTGACTAGTGCTTGTTCTCTTGTAGTAATGTGTGGCCTGCATGCTGTAAAATAGTCCCTGACTCTACAGAGCTGCTTACTGTTTATAGATAAACATTAGCCCTCCTTTACCTTATTAAATGGGGCAATAAAATGTAAGGAATATGGTGAGCATGGGTGTGACAGGCTTAAATATGCAATATGTCTCAAAATTAATAATATTTACAAAGTCCATGAAAATAATTCTAATCTTTTTGAACCCAATTTTTTCCCCCCATTGGAGAAGCACATAACCATCTAGAATGTGATTGTATGCTGTAGCATTAAGATTTGCCCTCACTGGAACTAAAGGGCCGAGCCAAAACCATGAAAAACAGGCCCAGACCAAGGGGTGTCCAGACACTTTTGGTCATATAGTGTGCATAAGGAAAGAAAGATGTACAATTAGTCTATGCTTCTCTCTAACTTCTTGCTTTATTGTTTACAGGTACAGGGTAGAGAGCCAGTTGCGAATTGGACTAAAAGTGAAGTCTGACTGGGAGGATGAGTATGAGAATGAATATGAGTACGAGCACGAGTACGGGTACCCAGATAAGATGGTGGAAATGGATGAAGAATTGTGGTGTGAGGTCCAGGTTGGGGTGAATGTCTCTGTTCAGAGCCCAAAGTTTTCATTCCGTCAGCAAACCCATACTGACTCTGGTTAGTATGAGTACACACTTTGTCTATCTGTCTTTCTGTCTGTCGGTCTGTCTGTCTATCTAAATGACATCCTATTATGAATAGTCATCATTTGAATAAACAATTAAGGACATTAACAGGCTGTGCTTATATATCGTATTTTTTAAAAAGCTAAACATCCGCATGTAGGTAGACGTAGGCAACCAGCATGAGAACATGGCACACTACAATCTAATACAACATCGCCACCTGCTGTCTATGGATGTTATTGCACTTGAAACGTACTTCATAATTCCATGGCAATGAATTTATGAATGAATGTATAAATGTGTACAATATGTCATTGTAAATTTAATATAAAGGCTTGGTTGCTAGTATGTTTGTGTATAGCTACTATAATAGTCCAATATGGTTCTATGTGATTTTCAGAATGGTGCAATGGAGTCATATATGGTGAAATAGCCTTTTGTGTGCTCTGTGTGTGCCTTCTCACCCTGCTCATCTGTCACTGTCTCCGCCACCAGCACAAAGGTATGCTGTTCATGCTCCCCTAACACTGAAGGAGAAAATGTGTGAATGACATGCCAGTAAACACCACGTACTGTGACTGAAAGAAATTAGAGGTGTGAGAATTTAGAGGTGTGTTACTCCCCTGTTTCAGGTTCAGAACCATCAGCGACAGAAGTGTCACCAACACTGAACTCTTGCGTAAGCATTTCACATGTACTGTCACATTAACAGCATCATCCAATAACAGAATAAAGTATTTCATTTAGCTAAAGTTACAAATCACATCCATGCATGTCTTTGCAGAGAGATGTGTCCTCGGACATCACCTATGCTCATCTGGATATCAAGAAACAACCCAAGACAGAGAGACGACAAAGACAGAAGAGCAGACAGAAGAACAGTCAGGAAGACAGACTGGTGTACAGCGAAGTGAGACACAAATGTGAAGACAGAGTACTGCATGGGTGAGAGACAGAGATTCGGATACCTACAGAAAGACCCCCTGATACTGCAAGACCTGCTTGTGGGGAGAAGGAAAGAGAGGCAAACAAAGACAGGCAGTCAATTAGGTTTCTGAAAATTCTGTGTTGTTGTCTCTCATTGTAAACTTGCATGGTTTGTCATTTCTACCCAACCTTCTAATTTTGGGGAAACATTAACAGAAATATTTGCCTCCATAAGAACAGTGCTTCCTAAATGTTTATTGCATCACATTTCGTTTGAAGATCGTTTTTTCTGCAGCAAGACAAAATTAATGTGCTACTTGTCACAATGTTTCATAATTTTTCCGTTGATTGATGAGAAATGTGCAGACTGTGCTGGATTTATCTTAAGTGAACAGTTTGGGCAATTACTTTGTTGCCTTAGCTCATGTTTTATATGATGAATTATTCAGTCATTAATTATTAAAAATGTTCAATTTTTTCTCATCTCAAAATAAATTCCTGTGATGCTAACTGTGCATCTTGTTTCTGCTATCTGGAGAGAGTAAAAGATGCTGATATTATATCTGTGTTACCAGCAGATATAAAAGGTTTATGTTCACGCTGTAAGTACAAAAGATTTGCTTCAGCTATTGTAAAGAGGAGATCGGTTGTTCATACTGAAACTCCAGTATTGTCTTGTCCTGTTCAAAAGTTCATTTCATCACCAAACTCATTCTTCAAGTTAATCCTTTTTTGAAGTAACACAGCTGTTGCTAACCACAGCATGGAGGCACATTGGTTAGCACTGCTGCCTCACAGGAAGGGGGTTCAGCCCAGATCCCCTATGCATGGAGTTGGCCTGTTCTCCCTGTGCTCCTGTGGGTTTCCTCTGGGTACACAGGTTTCCTTCCACAGTCCAACGGCATATAGCCCTTGGCCAACACATGAAAATTTAGCCTCCCTGGCTAACTCACATTTGCAGAAATGTTATTAATGGGCATTGACCTTGTCAAATAAACAAATAAATTAGCTTTAATTGTCAGTAATTTAATTATGTTTTTATTTTATTAATTTTGTTTTTTGTTATGCTGAGTCTGAAAGCTTTCTGAAGTTTGCAAGTTTGCGCTGCTGTGGCCATTGCCAGGACTTTCTGTACACCTTAACCATCTTGCTAGAAAGAAAGAGGAGGAGATAAAAGAAAACACAGTGTGCCGTGAAAAATGCGGTTCAGGAAGCAAACTATTCTTGAGGACAGACTGAGAAGGAGGAGGAAATCTCCAGACCTCAAAACATTTGTAAATGTAGCTCAGTCTCAAGGATTTGCAGTTTGCATGTGAAAATCAAGAAAGGACATTCTAAAAGGCCTAATGTGAAAACAGCTTGTGGGGGCCAAAAAAAAATTTTTTTGACATTGATGGAAAAAAAATGGATGTGTTCCCATGTGTTGGACACTAGACACCATAGGACTTAGTAATGGTGAAAAAAATGTATATCCGTTCAGTCTTTAAAAATTAATTAAGTGAAAAACTGCCAAAGAGAGGGCTTAATGAGTTCATTTTAAACAGAAAAACTGAAATAGTCAGTATATTCAGAGGGGAATGTGCAAGATAAATCAGGAAGTATTTTTTTAACCATCAAAGTTGTAATTTAGGTGAAAACTAAGGCTTAATATAGTTTAATGACATAACATCATAGTAAAGACATGTATGTTTTATTCAGGCAGCAGGGGTATGTACGGAGCAAAAGTTTCAACTCAAAATAAACTTGTGGCCAAAATGGTTAACGGTCGAAAAAAAAGCTTAATGGCCGAAAATTGATGTTGATAAATCTCAAAAAAGCTCTCATAGAAATGTAACCTGGGGCTGAGAATGTCTAATTGCCACACCCAAATTTGGAACAGCAACTGTCTGCAACCACAGCCATATTGATGTGGGAACCTCACTGCCTGGGTCTGCCCCTTTTGCACACAGACCTCTACGTTATGAAATGGACGTAGCCACCTGCTTCTCTTGCCAAAGTCAGAAAATGAAAGCCAGGTACAAGAAGCTCTAAAAGCTGTTGAAAGGTTCTCACCACCCATGTGAAAAAATGAACCTGATACCTGAACTATACTATTTTATACTTGAAGTATTATTAAAGTGTGCTGAGTGTACTATTTTCCACATGGGGATCTGATTGTGAACATGAGAAAATGTGCAACATTGGCTCGGAAATGCTCTCCTGGCTCAACAATACCTGACTTCCCTGTTAGGGACACGGTTACCTACCTGGGGACAGGGATTAATAAAACCACCAAGGATATGAGGGATATGAATTTTAATTCATAGTTAGCAAGAGATCTTTCTGCATTCAAGGACTCTGTTACAATTGGAGAAAATCTTGCAAGAGTGTTATATGTTTTTTTCATCACTAGAGGCCCCCAAAACTGTGTCATATGTCAACTACTTTTGATAGATTGCATTTTCATCTGGATAAATAAACCCATAGTATAAAAAAGAAGCAATCAGCAATGAAATCAAGGATAGAATGTGTTAGATTCTAGTTATTAAATCAAGTAATTAATATTAGTTGGATAGAAAGATACATGGTTAACCCCATAATCTCTGGGATATGCTTCCCAATTTAGGTTTTTAATTTCTTTCTTTGATGTTCTTTCACTCTGGGCAAGCTTCCTGTTAAACTGACCCTAATGTGTTGGTCACTTACAGTTACATGCAAAGACATTGGGAGAGTGATACATTTTTTTTTTTTTTTTTTGGATCTGTACTCCAGAGCATTGCATTTGAAATAAAGCAATGAATATGAGATTAAATTATTATAGACTATCATCTTTAATTTGAGGATATTTAATAAGATAAGATGAGATAAGATATACTTTATTAATCCCCAGGTGGGGAAATTTGGGTGTTATAGCAGCAGATAATTTACATCCACATTTAATAATCCATGAAGGAATTACAGACCTTTTTATATATAGTTCTAACATTTTAGGAGAGCAAACGTGACTGGACAAATCAACACAACATGAAATAGCCCATATTTAGTACTTTGTGGCAAGTTCTTTGCATTTGATGACTGCCTGAAATCCGCAACTCACAGACATCACTAGATGCTGGATATCTTCCCTGGTGATGCTCTGCCAGGCCTGTGCTGCAGCCATCTTCAGTTCCTATTTATTTCTGGTGTGCTTTGCCTTCAGTCTTTTCTTCAGTAAGTGAAACATGTATTTATCTGGATTCACCATTGGTATTTGACTTGACCAGTCAAGAACATTACACTTTTTGGCCCTGAAAAGCTCCTTGGTTGCTTTAGTAGTATAGAGACACACACAAAGTATGGTCACATTTCATGCTTGACATTATATTTCTGAGATTTTTATGTGTATGTGCCTGTATTTTTAAATACATCAAAGCTTTTCAGCTGTAACTCCTACTCTCTCACCACATGGGAGAGCTGTGGTTAAACAGGAGCTGTAGATTATTCATGGGGTTGTGTGAGGCTTCTTCTCTTGACAGAGAACATCCTACACAATGCAACACCACAAAAGTCTACTGTCTGCATTGTTTCCTGTTTTAAACAGGCATAATTAACTGTTCACTGGTATAACATGCCTGGGACTTAACAGTATGTTTGGGGCCATTTTCCTGCTGCAAGGTGACGGCCAATCAAGTTTTGAGGCATTTGGCCTTATCTGAGCAGATAAGATGTTGCTGTACACTTCAGAATCCAACACTTTAGAATCCATCCTGCCACTGCCATCAGCAGCCACATCATTAATGAGGACAACTAAGCCAGTTCCAGTGGCAGCCGTACATGCCCAAGCCATACACTACGGCCATCTTGTTTCACAGATGAGGGGGGTGTGATGGAGTGGGGATTTTGGGAGACCAACCACGACTGAACAGGGGGTTCTTTAACCACAGTCTCAAGAGCCAAGGACAGCGGAAAAATAACGGAAAGGAAAACAATACTCCTAAGGGAGAGTATCCCAAAGAAAAACTCTACAACACACACACTGGATTAAAAAAAAAACTGAAGCTTAAGGAGTATGAACTTTCTGAAAATAAAACAAAACTGCCGGAGCAGAAAACGGAGCAACTCAAAGAAAACAGACCTCGAACCGACGCTGAAAAAGTAACACCCTAAAGAAAGAATTCTGAGTTTAAGTTGTGGCACTAACTTGTTGCCAACAATCTAATAAGATAGGCTGTTGTGCTAATTTTATAGCCACAACAATCCTGTTTACCTTTTACCTTTTACCTCGCTTGACAGATTACCGGCTCTCGTGCAACGTAAGTGACACTGAAGCAAAGCTTATCGGCTTCCTGGGGGTTTAAATCAAGCGGCCAAAACCAGACTTCGTTTTTGAAGTTCCTGGTTGCTCACTAGCGCCACTACGGTTGGCTCCAGTATAGGTGTTTTCATATTCGGTGTCCATGTAAGTCTACGGTACAAATACGGTCAAAATACAAAGTCAATTATTTTTTCTCATGAGAACAAATAGTCACAATATGTGTATTTATTCGTCGTATTACTGTCCATGGGTTGTTTCATGATTTATTGTGTCATTTGGGCACTGTTATAATATTTGTTGTGGACCAATGAGGTACAGCTTGCGTCACTTCCGGATTACTGCAGAGGACTGAGCTACAGTAGGGGCTACAATCTGTGGTCACTGGGGTGGGAGGTGGCGTCTCTTGGCCTTGACATTGCGGCTCCGACCACGGTCCACCTGTGCGAAGTCAGAAAATGCAGGCATCCCATTTTGTAGTGGTTTCATTATAGCGTGTGCTATTTACAGCTGCACTAGACGACCATAAAATAATCCTCCTCTGAAGTTTTGCGGTAGCCGAGTCATTTTTACTATTTCCTTTAGCCCACTTAACCAAATAATTAGTTGGCAGAAAGCGTAATCAGCTAACGCTCATTTGCTATATGTGGTAGTCCAGTAGCCTATGCTAAAACAGTTCGCAACTTCGGCTACCAAGCCATTTGACTAGCTAGCTAACCCTAACCGGCAAATATTCCATCTGTCAAACGTGTCTGACGGCTTGTCAGTCGTGTACATTCCGTAAATGTCTACCTGGGCTATGCTGCACGAATGTGACAAAGCTAGAAGCTAGCAAGAAAATAATAATAATTAGAAATTCAATGTACATTATTTTTGTCTTTATGCAACAGGTGGAAAACGTGCTCTTCAAAGTGCGTTGTCATATTTACACGCCTGTAGATCACTTATTAAAATACTTGGTAGATTTGTTAATCACCGCTGACAGTGTTAATTTTTATTCGGTAAAAATAACTTGCGAACGATCGGTCAGCTAGCGTCACCCAGCAAGTAAACACCGCAAACGGCGATGGAGTAGTAGCAGTTAATGGCTCATTAACTGATTGTGGCGAAAACCTACGACGATAACTTGCTTGGTTAACAGCAGGTCTACCAGACAGTTATATGAAAATTAGCCTAGTCAAATCACCAGTGGTCTACACATCTCTGATTGATTGACCATCAGTGCAGTGGATGTTCTTCCCCTGTAGTTCATATTGCTAATGCGTGAGCTAACCACGGATAGCTTACCTAGCTCACTGGCAAGCTGATATGCTAGCTAAGCATATTCGTTTTGCCGAGAAACATAAATTGAAGATAACTGAACATAATTGTATGATTAATGTCATACATATAACGTGATTACATGACACAGTACAGTCACGGATGGAAATTAAACTCCGTAAACATTTGATCATATATTTTAAAACATAACGGCAGACAGTCAGCTAGCCTCAAGTTCGTTCTGCAATCGTTCGTTCAGGTTGATGGGCTTTTCCGCACCGGGCTGTCAATCACATTGAAAATCACAATACCGCTTAACTCTATGGTTTTGTCTCCAAATCGAGAACATGGCCGCGCCCGCCATTGAGCTTCAAAACGTGTTTTACAGACCCACGGAGAGGCAATGGGTGACGTCACAGTAGCTTTGTCCATATTTTTTACAGTCTCTGTTCAAAACGTGTTTTAGAGACCCACGGAGAGTCAATGGGTGACGTCACAGTAGCTTTGTCCATATTTTTTACAGTCTCTGGTTTAAATAGAACGCCAACAGTTGCAAATGGTAAAAAGAAATTTGCACGTGTATAATTCAATCAACTCAATGGCCGTAATAACTGAAGAAAAGGCGCATAAAAAAACCAATGGCCGTAATAACTGAAGAAAAGGCGCAGAGGGGAAAATAAATGGTGGTATCAGCCAAAACCATGACAAGGGGTGCTTTTGATCATGAGCAGTCCCTTCCTTTCTGCACACTTTCATCTTTCTTTCACCTTGGTACATGTTCATACTCATCTCGTTTGCCTCATCTGTCCATAAGACTTTATTCCAGGACTCTACGGTTTGTAATGTACTTTTAGAAAAATCTAACCCCGGCTATTCTGTTTTTGAGGTTTACTGGTGGTTTACATTTTTTGGTGAACCATCTGAGGTTATGCTGATGTAGTCTTTCTCTTTATAATAGCCGTTGACACATCCATTTTTTTCCACAATGAAAAAAGTCTGGTCCAAATATAGCAACGGGCCCATCCTATCCTTCTCTACATTCAGAAATCAATGCTATTAGCATGATGTAATAACGTAACATTTATTAGAGATATGCATAATAGGAAGCTTGTTCATGCAGTCATATACCAGGGGGCCTCTACTTACAATGTCACCTGGAATCAGTCACAGACTTTTCGAGCCTTTGGTTGTCTAATACCACAGCAGACTAGACTAAAATATATACAGTATTGTTTTTACTCCTTCTGGAAATGACTAATAAGGGGGAAAAAATAAAATATAATTTTAGGTTTAGTTCAGTTGGTTCATAGTATGCCAGTACACTCTAGGATCTATAGGCCACAGTGTGAATACAGACAGTATTGTTAGTATAAACATGTAGCATAAGACTGAGCTTTTTAATCAGAGTCATTAAATAAATCAAGTGATTCCTGTAAACTTAGAGTGAATGTTTTCAACAGCACTATTAACACAACTGATCATTAACAGGAAGCTGGTATAATAGCAATGTGTTGTTAACAGTTATGCGATGCTCAGTTACGTTGTCTGATTGTCTTTGTAAATTTCCAAGACTACCTCACTACATACACAATATAGACACTAATAACAAGTGTGGCACCGCACTGGGCGTGACGGTGCAGGCGGGGCGGCACAGAAATACACAGACTGGAGGTTTGGGGAAAAATAGCCCAACAGGGCCTTTTATTTAACAAAAATTATATACAAAAACAAAACCGTACTCAACAACTAAAGTTTTTTGTCTGAATTAAATTAAAGTAAAGTAACTGAAATTAGGGGTAACAACGACGGGAGACAGCTGAGGGGATCCCTCTTCAAAGCAGGAAGAGGGATGTGATCCTGCATCTCTACCGGATTCTGAAAGACAGGAAAAACATTACAAACAGGTATTAACAGCTCTGCTGCAGCCCAAAAACCGTCTCCTCAAGGGAGACAAAGGCCTCCTTTTAAGCTCCCAGCCCATTTCCCTGGAGTGGCGGCAGCTGTGTCGCCTCATTGATTTCAGGTGCGTTGAGTGCAAAGCAGGGAGTTGGGGAATTTCCAGGTTGCCGCTCTCCAGGGTCCTGTGGCTGGGCTTCATAGAATGGCGCTGTCCCTGGTCCTGAACAGCTGGCCTGGTGGCAGGTTTGAGCTGATGCCTATAAGGCTGGGAGGGGCACTGCGGGGGCATGCCCCGATCCACGCCACACAAGATTATTCTGAAAATGATCAATAAATGCACATTTTAATTTAAAAGAACTGATTGCGTGTAATAAAAAGTAAAACTAAGTATTTTTGTTGGTATATAATAAAACCCTTTGATGAAGAATCGCACATACATTATACAATATATTTATCATATGCACTCACATTGAGTCATTGAATGTTGATATCAGCCAGATAACCAAAACAAAACATAAACAGTACATCTTATGAATATTAATTCATATCTAATATGAAATATTACAGCATTTTAAAAAATATAACTGGATGTGCTGATAATTGAGAGTCATGCACCAAAATCTTTGGCACTCAGTAGATGAAGTTACCCTATGAAGTAAGTTTCCATCCAAGTTAGTTTCCACTGCACAAATGTGCATGCAGGGGGTGAGAATCTCTCTCTCTCTCTCTCTCTCTCTCTCTCTCACACACACACACACACACACAAACACATACACTGTGGGTGGGTGTGTAATGATGAGATACTTCTCTCTTTTTTGGTTTTGCAAAATCTGAAACAGTTCATTACAATTCATCTCATCATGATTTCGTTATTCATAGTTTTGCTGATTATCCTCAAGTACCGTGAGTATTTGCTATTATTATTATTATTATTGTTGTTGTTGTTGTTGTTGTTGTTGTTGTCGTCGTATGCAAGTACTTGAAGGTGGATCATGTTTAACTCCGTTTTCTGTTCCTTAGAAACTGCTGAAGGTTTGGTTAACCCTGCTCCTATAGTATTCAAGGACAAAGGGCAAAATGTGACCATCCATAGCCGTGACGATTTATGACACATCCGTCAGCTGGTACCGTCTGAGACCGAGTGGAAAGATGGAGCAAGTAACTAATTTCTACCCATACAAGTTAAAGGACGGTCGTTACAGGGGAGAGCTTCGCGTGGACTCTAAAGCCGGGCACCCACCGCACGCGTATCGACCGCGAGCGCACTACGCGCGTATTACGCGCGTAACTGAAGCGTAGTTGAAGTACTGTTATTACAACGGCAGCGGGCGACGTCGTCTCCACCAGATGCGAACGCGTCGCGTACCGGCTGCGAAGCTCGCGCGACACAAGCGAACTGAAGCGTAGTTTTTCGCTTCTGTTCTATTTTTTCGGCTTGTCGCGCGTCACGGTGGCCTGTTTATACACAGAAATATGCTCTAAAATGCTAGGTATACATGCTCTGATTTATATTTCATCCTTATATTACTGGGGGTGTGTCCCTAGTTACCTCCCAGATATTTTATAAGCAGCAAAAAAAAAAAAAAATACAAGCCTTTTCGTTTTGTAAAAATAAATAAATAAATAACTGGAACCTGGGGAAAAGGCAAACTTAGTTTCGCTGTCTTATTTGCGGAGGGGGTGGGGTAAATTTGAAAATACACCACAGAAAATCGTAGCCTATTGAATGACGTAGAAGTGAATGCACCGAGCAGCGGTTTGTTAGCTCGAATGTTGGAAGGTAGTTTTTAACCAACCATTGCTCAGCCTATTTGACTTCTCCGATGTCTTCGTTCGCCGTGCTTTCAAAAAGGGCTTGTTAATAAAAATCAGATAATCCACAGAGCTTTAAAAAAATCAGATTATTTAGTGGTCTTGCCGATGAAAATGCACCTATTTTATAAATGAAGTTGTAAGCAAGCCTTTTTTGCACTTGTACTTCAAAGCTTCCGGTGTTCATGACGTTGTGGTGTTCAAAAGTTTAAACTGTTATCTTTTTGACGATGAACTGATTTTACTAAATATGATCATATAAATGTTTTGACGTGAATAACAAGACGACACGGGAATTCCCAATGGTTGATTATGGATTATTATTATTATTATTATTATGATCATTACATATTCTTCACAAAGTTGGCACGCTTGTTAACCAAGCAAATAAATTAATACCGTTTGAGATTGTTATGCAGGCTACGTTGCGATTTAAGTTTATGGTAATTCTTTAAAGCGTTTACTTTCTCACGTATTTACATATAAAAAAATATTAAGAAATATTACCAAATTAACAGAATGAAAAATGTCTCTCACTAAGTATTCACTTAACCCATAATCAAAAGTCCTGAACAAACGTGAAATACACGATGTAAGCCCACTGCAGACTGCGAGAGCTACTGGGAATATATAGCTTTTACGCAAGCCTTTGCGCAACACAAACGGAACCAGTGGAGACACCCTACGCGTCGCGTCGTGCTGCTTCGCCCTGCTGTTTACGCGACGCTTACGCGACGCGTGCGGTGGGTGCCCGGCGTAAGGATCCGCATCTAACCGTCTCCAGTGCAACAATCGGCGACTCCGGACGCAGCTTCGCCGCGGTGCTTTCTGACAAATACTTCAAATTGGGTCCCTCCACAGTTGTAGACGTAATAGGTAAGATACAAGTGGATGCCATGGCAGAATTACGTTGGGGATTCTTCTGCAAAATTGTCTTTGTATAGAGCAACATTTCTGCGATATTGCTGATTGCAATATTTGTAAACCGGAAGGTCGATCTCATAACAATTATCTGTGTATAGGATATATATATATATACATATATATATATATATACACCGATCAGGCACAACATTAAAACCATCTGCCTAATATTGTGTGCGTCCCCCTCGTGAAAAACAGCTCTGACCCGTCGAGAGTTTGTAAAATCATGTGGAGATAATTCACCCTCTAACAATATCTTAGCTTTTTATCGCGCTGTAGCAACTAACAGCGTAATAAACTACCAATAGTGTAATAACTCCCAATAACGTAATCCATTTCAATTTTTTTATGTAATAAAAAACAATTAATGTAATAAGTAGTAGTAGTGTACTTTATTGATCCTCGCAGGGAATTTGCACTGTTGCAGAATCACCTGTACCACCTCAGTTGCAAGCGTTGGTATCTTTTCATGCACTCTTTCATACTTTTTTCTGAGAGTGTTTTTAAAACACAGCAGAACAAAGTCTCGGCTATCATTGCCACGAGGACATTGTTGAAGCTGAACCTATCAAAAGTCACTGTGAATAGACTACACTCTGCATCTTGTATTTGGAAAATTCTAATTTCACCATTTAATCATATTATAGCGAGCGGACTATAAGCAGTGGGCACTGTATAACTGGTTTGTTCTGTTCATGGACATTTGGCTCTTTGTAACGTGAACCCTATGAGTTTCAAAAACAGAAATCTCACAATATCTACATTCATTTGATAAGATTTCTCAAACTGGGAAAAAAATTTGAAACCATTCGACTTCAAAGACAACTGAGTTTGAGGCAGAGCTAAAATATTTGATTCAGTAGTCTTCCTTTCATCCAACCACAAACGCCAAATTCAGTTGTCCAACAATAAGGGCTTCAAAGATTCAACAGAAACAAAAGAGGGAAAAAGTAATAAAAATATAAATAAAATCTGATTGAATTTGCTCACATTCTTCACCACCCAATTTGCTATTCTCCCCCAGTTACTGAACACACAACACCCCCAACACCCCAGATAGTTTTGAACATCTCCACTTGAAGCTTATCATAAATAAACTCAAAGTTTTACTCTGGTACAAATTAAATCTGAACATTACAACAAAATCAAATTCTGCCGTTTGTACCATAGAATCTTTGTGGCTTTTCAAAATAGCCAGTTTTTCCTGACCAAGAAGAAAGACTTCAAATGTGCATCTGTGCTTTCATCCCTAGTGGACACATAAATACAAACAGTTTCAGAGAACACACAAGACAACACATTAAACATGGCCTCAATATTCTCAATTATTGATTACAGTTCAGCTGTCAGTGACTATTTGTCTTTGATCGCTCCCTTGTCTTGTTGAATTATTGAGAGTGCTGAGTGATTTGGATAACACTTAATTACCTGCTTTTCAATTTTGTTTTATTTATAAAGATAAATAGTTATGCCATAGGATTGTGGGAAGTTTCATTCCTACCTCAACACGTTTTGTAAGATAGACAATGAAAATGGCAATGGCAATACAAAATCTGTACAGAAACATGGTTCTCAACTGTAATGTCAAACAACTATGTGGTTATTAATCTAACTCTGCTATGTGAGCGAAGGTTATCAGTTCAGGAAATGCTTGAAACAGGAGGCATAACTTTCCCTAAGTGTGTCCACCAATCAATGTCAGGTTATAATTAGATTTATTTAACCAGGTAGGTCAGTTGAGAACAGATCCTCATTTACGGTGATGACCGGGCATGTAATTTTAATCTCATAAAAAACACGTTTTCAACGTACAAAAATGCCAAGTTACTCAAAAGTATTGATATCAAAATGATGCAGTACTACAAACAATATAGGCTATCTTGCCTCACCGAAATGACATAAGATGTATTTCAAAGCAATGCTACCCAATATTTCCTCAGTTCTTTCAAGTCACTTTTGTACGTTGAAAACGTGTTTTTTATGAGATTAACTTTACCGAAAGGCTCCCAACATAGAGGGAAATTAGGAAATTTGGATTCCATTTTTCCCATGGCATGCAGGAACTGCCGCCGTGGGCTGTGCATGGCAAATTGTGGTCACTCACTCACTCACGGATGACCTTTGAGGGATGTTTTGCGCAGGCGGTGCCAGCTAAAATGTGTTTGCGGGAGTGAGTTGCGCCGTGGGTCTGGACGGTTCCGTGCTTGTTTATACCAGGAATTGCTCAGGGCAGGACTGAATGAACAGTAAATGGCTTTTCAGGTTGTGTGTTGGCCATGTTTGGTTATGGAGAACGATGCATTAGGAGCTTACATGCATATGTATTCTTACAGTACATGAGCAAAAAGAGGATTCTAATTTTAAGTCAGCACTTGGTGTCATGAGTTGTGTAACGTGATATTTGCAGATCGTTAGGATGAATGAAAATGAATATAATTAGCCAATAACCGGTCTGATCTGAGTGCTGTTGTGGAAATTGTCACAATCAACTTATGTTTGTGCTTCATTGCCTCTTGGTCTTACAAAACATAAGCTTGCAACGGTGCTTTTAATACACGGTGTTTCTCCAAAACATGTAAAAAAAAAAAAAAAAACTAACACATCAGACGAAAGTCAAGGTTTAAACTAGAGCTGCAGTGGTTTATTCATGTGCACTACATTTCCTGTAATGTAATACCACTTAATCACAACCACAGAATTTAACAATTGTACATTTTTCAGTAAAGCTTGACACCACTGAATAATATTAATATTTTAAACATTTTTTTAGAAAAGGAACAGGGACATAAACATTAATGCGAATTAGCAGAAATTCATAATGGTAAAAACACATTACACTCAAACTCCAACAAGTGCTGAATTACATATGTTCTAATCACAAATATGTCTTCCAATAAAACATTTCTAAAGAACGTTATTACTGGTAATGTAGACGGTTTGAACTGTATTTGTGAGTTTCGGTAAACGTATCAGTCTGTGTGCGGCACCCAGTCCCCCTCCTCCTCGTACTGAGGTCCTTTTGCAATCATAATGGTGCCATAAGATTCCTCCTGTTCCACACTGAGTATCCTTCCTGAAACAAACACTGTTAGTGGGAAAGAAACCCACAAAAGTCACACATGAATACCTACAAATACTCCATACCATCAATACAGTTCAGAGACCAGCAAACCACAATGCTTAGCATTGACAGTAGTCTACGCAGCAGACACATTTACAGTTCTGCACACAATCGTCCGAAGAGTCTCGGGAATTGGGCTCACCGAGTAGTGCGGAAAAGGAGCACGCCACAGTACTGCGGTCAGCCAGAGGGGGCAGCAGAGAGTGGAAGGACACCTCGCTGTGCTCCTGGAGGGGCTCCCGCAGCATGCTGTGAGGGAGACAGGAAGTAAAGCTCAGCTCCGACACCCTCAGGCCCCAGAGCGCACGGATAGAGACAGAGGCCCTGGGACTGGGACACATGCACTCAGATGCAGGAAGATGAAAACACAGACAGAGACACGGGGGAATACGGGCAGAGTGAACATTACCCCATGAGATTCACTCTGGTCAGGACCACCTGCTTCAGCTCTCCCTCTGCCGGCCTCGCTTCCTCCTCAGGAATATCCTCCAGCGGGAAGAGAATCTCTCCTGTAGGAGACCTGCTCACACACACACACACACACACACACACACCACACACACACACACACCACACACACACACATACACACCACACACACACGCACACACACATACACACCACACACACACACGCACACACACATACACACCACACACACACACATACACACACACATACACACCACACACACACGCACACACACATACACACCACACACACACACGCACACACACATACACACCACACACACACACACACACACATACACACCACACACACACACATACACACCACACACACATACACACCACACACACACACACACACACATACACACCACACACACACACATACACACACACACACACACACACGCACACACACATACACACCACACACACACACGCACACACACATACACACCACACACACACACACACACACACACATACACGCACACACACATACACACCACACACACACACACACACACCACACACACACACGCACACACACATACACACCACACACACACAAAGACACAGACACACATACACACACAGACACACACACACATACACAAAGGCATTTCTTATTTAATAGAGGAAATGATGGTGACAATATGGTGATATTCTGAGATTTTTAGTGTAAAATCGAAAGGGCTAAGTAAATAAGACATTATCATTATTGTTATTATTACTATTATTAGTATTGTTGTTATTATTATTATTATTAGGTTTAACTTATGCCTCCAAAAAATAGCACATGACATCTCTCTTATTCTGGCTTGTGATCACTCACGGTGCCTCTGTGGTGTTCCAAGTCTTTCCACCAGGGGGCGCTGGGGGGATGTTTCTTCAGGTACCTTCCACTGCTTTCATTTGCACACAAACAACAACCTCAGCCATCACAGCATCAAACTGGTGTGCGCCTTCCTTTATAACAGTACTTTTCCTTGCATGTCTGTGTGTGTGCGTGCATGCTTGTGTGTGCACACGCATGTGCGTGCATGTATTTCCAGAGCCTTTACTTGTTTAGACTTTCTCTGAGTGACGCTACCTGCATGATCGTACTGGGGCTGGGCATCGCGTACTCCATCACTCCAAAGAAGGGGTCCTGGGCCCTCTCACATTCCTCCAACATGGACAGACCATCAGGAACAGTTAGGGCCGGCCTACAGGACAACAAATAAAAGTACGATCGGTGTTCCATCCACGGTTATCAGTTGTGGAAGTGCTGGAAGATGATGACAGGAGGACAAAAGCTGTATTGGTACAAAATACATAAATGCACTCACTGCTCAAATCAAATCAAATTTTATTTATTTATTTATTATTATTTATTTATCCTTCACGGTACCCCAGCTTAATCACCCATAAAGCGAGCCAACAGCAACAGTGACAAGGAAAAGCCCCCTGGGTAGCAGGTGACTACCCATCGTGGACAGAGAGCAGGGCGAAGGTGTCCCATGACGGTGGCCACTTGCAAACCTGGGCACTTCCAGTATCTACCATCTTTCCAAGCAGGGGTGGTACCAGGGATTTTGGGTCCCATGTAAAGATCTCACATTGGCCCCACCACCCCAGGCCGCCCCATCCCTGCACAATCACAGCACAATTTTTTTAAGGGCCCCTGTCAGTCTGGGCCCTTGGACTCTAACCTCCTCACCCCCACATGGTGCCCCTGTTTGGAAGCATTTATTGTACTACCGTATTCAGTCTGCCTTAATCTTTAATGAAGACCCTAACCCTCGCTCAGCAGCTGGGAGACAGTGCACAGAAACCTGTGAAGTGCGTTCGAAGGCAGTCGTGCCATGAAGTTACATTTCATCACAGGCATTTAGCAGACGCTCTTATCCAGAGCGACGTACAACAAGTGCATTAGTTCAAGGTGCAGAGGTGCAAAAGAAACACACTAGAGTGAAGTAAAGATCGTAGTGCCAGAAGTGACCACCTAGATCAGGACTCCAACCCTGTCGGGTAACCTGTTCAGCGAACAAACAAACAATCTGCGAACAAGCAGTCAAGGGGTCAGCTCCTGGTTATCTGCAGAAGATGATCAGACCCTACAAGCCGGCCAGATCGCTCCGATCGGCTACTACAGGGCGGCTGATTCCTCCCCCAACACGAGCAGCAACAAGGTCTCGACTCTTTGCAGTTCTGGCCCCACGATGGTGGAACGATCTTCCAGTGGAGGTCAGAACAGCAGAGTGTCTGAGCACCTTCAAACGGAAACTCAAGACGCACCTCTTCTCTGTATACCTCTCTCCTCTTCCCTAAACCCTCTCCCATAACTATTAAAAAAAAAAAAAAAAAAAAAAAAATTTTTTGGTTCAGACTATCTTGTTTCTCCTTACTGTATGCTACTATAGTAAAGGCTTTTTATCTGCATTTTATTCAATGGACTTAAGTGGACTTGATCCTGAGTTTGGTTACACTGTTGTAAGTCGCTCTGGATAAGAGCGTCAGCTAAATGCCTATAATGTAATGTAATGTAATGTAATGTAATCCAAAACTAATGCTGGGCAAACTACAAAACAGGTAGAAGTCTAATCTAGCTACACTACTGGCAAAAAACAGATACTTAGCCCGCTCTCTGAGATCTTCTGCGGGTCCTGCACAGCGGAGTCCAATTGCTCAAGGGTACAATGGCAGTGTCCTACCCAGGAATCGAACCTGCAACCTTGCGGTTACCAGTTCCTTACCCATTATACTACACAACCGTGAAGTGCGCGGCTCTCACCTGTCGGGCTCCACCAGGTCAATTTTGAGCGTCTTGGCGGAGCGCAGCAGTCTGTCTATGGTGTGCTGGATCTCCTCTGGAACCAGAGCCAAGCAGTCAGAGCACAGTGCTGGTAGCACTTAGCCACCTGATCTCCTCAGAGAAACACACGCACAGCGTTCCTCGCTGTGCTCTCCGAGTAGCTGGTGCAGGGGCGTGGCCGTGCCAAACTGCCCATGCCGGCCAGCCTCACCCTCACATAACATATCATTACATTACATCACCCTCACATAACATATCATTACATTACATCACCCTCACATAACATATCATTACATTACATCACCCTCACATAACATATCATTACATTACATCACCCTCACATAACATATCATTACATTACATCACCCTCACATAACATATCATTACATTACATCACCCACACATAACATATCATTACATCACCCTCACATAACATATCATTACATCACCCTCACATAACATATCATTACATTACATCACCCTCACATAACATATCATTACATTACATCACCCTCACATAACATATCATTACATTACATCACCCTCACATAACATATCATTACATTACATCACCCTCACCTAACATATCAGTACATCACCCTCACACAACATATCATTACATTACATTACATCACCCTCACATAATATATCATTACATTACATCACCCACACATAACATATCATTACATTACATCACCCTCACATAACATATCATTACATCACATCAGTACATTCTCTCAGTATACACGCCAAGCTATCTCTCACCTCACCGATAGTTCTGACGTACTGTAGAGGAGCACGCCCAGTCAGTCAGGAGTCAGTCAGTCAGTCAGTCAATTCCCAATTCTGTGTCAGTGTGTCAAAATACATGTATCTCTCTCGCACTCCCACGTCCTCTCTGTCGTATTTATATCGGTATGTACTGCACGTTGATTATTTTCAGTGGGAATGGACTGTAACAGAAAGAATATCACATGCTTTCTCACCCAGTAAAAGGGCACATTGGCGGTGGTAGACGATGATGACGCCATACTGCAGCTGGAAGGACAGGTACAGGGAGAAACGGGGGCGGGGAAGTCCCGGCTGGAGAGGCGGGGCCCGCACCAGCACGTAATCCATGATGTCATCGCTGTTAGCATGCAAGCACCAGCATAAATGTTAACTTCACATAAATGTTAACTATGTTCAAGGCAAAGAGAAACGAACCTAAATTATTTGTACCTATATTATTATCTATATCATTATGTGCGCTGAGGTTTTCCACACGTAACGTACACATGCTTGAACAAACACAGACATTGATATCCATATATGCTAAAAGAATTACAAACCGCACTTAGGAAGAAGACAAGCTTACACAGCAGGGCATTTGGAAACAGAGGCTTAAAGCAGGGACAGACACAATGACACATTTACATACAACTACACAGTAAAATGTTCAGTTATATCAACTCTTACAGAGTAAATATGCTCCTTATTTGACTCTTATTTACTCTGTTAAACTCTTGAACATTAATAAAGATATTTTTCTATTACCATGTGCGTTGAACGTTGACTTTGAGATAGTCTCTCCGAGAAATTTTGATAGCTTTTGTAGCTGCCAACCTGAACAAAAAGAAAAGTTAAAAAAAATTTTTTTAAAAAGGGTTAACAACTATTGATATAAGCCTACACATAATCAGTTCAGGCAATTCGCAAAATCATTGGCTTACGTGTCTGTTTATTAAATAAAATGTGTTGTGCATCTCTGCGCAGTACACAGGTGAATTATCTCTTGTAATGTCATATTCTGAGGCTTCCAAAATAGTTTCGATGTCACCCTTATCATATTCTCCTTGACGTCCGAAATTTGTCAACAAATAGACTGCTTCACCTCAGCATGACTCGCGAACATGCACTGATTTCATAATATTTACTTCTCAAAGAGGCACTTGATTGGTCCTTTTCTTGTTTTGTGAATTCGTTCATTATTATGTCTGAAAATCGTTCGCGCCTGTTTTTCTGTACCTGAAGCTGTTTTGCAGAACCAGAAATGCTAAACTGCAATAGTGTAGCCTATCTGAATTATTGAAAGTCGAAAAAATAATCTAATCTATAGAAAATTAATTTTACACACGGATTGTGTAGGCTAACACAGATGTTACCTGTATCGTTTAATATTTTTATTAATATCTTGATTGCTTTGTTTATTACACAATAACTTTTTTCCCTTATTTATTTGATTCCGCAGTTATTTCACCATTTGTAAACCGCTTTTCACGATTCTAAACGGGTTCAGAAACAGTAGGCCAATAATTCACTCATAAATCTACACATTGTAAAGAGACATAAGTCTAATCGTAATGCAATTTCTAGTGTGAAGGGAGTTGGAAAATGCCAAGGTGTTCGAACCTTTATCCTCGTGATTATACAAAACAACCAAACATTTTAAACTAAAAAGTTCGTATGTGAACATTGAAAACCCAAATGGATGCTAATAATGGTTCTGTTTAGTAGGCTAGTTATTGTTTTTTTTTTTTTTAATCCGTCGCTCACATCATCGTCGGAATTTAGTCACTTAAGTTCAATTATCTAAAAATAGGCTACTGCTAGAATCGGGTCCATTTTTCTTAGAAAATTATTTTGTCATTATGGACTAAGTAAGAACATTTCTGGTTTAAAAACAGGACTTTGTCGACAAAAACGTCTGTGTCTCGAACTTAATCGCCTGTTAATATAGCAAAATCATGATGTCAATCCTGATATTGGTGAGTATAGGCAGGTAGACATCATCAAAGGTTTCAATAGGCTACATGGATAGAAACTGATGAATATGGGCACATAATTTGGACAATCAATCATATTATGAGAATGGATATATAGAAAACTCACCATACAGTAGAGAAACAGCCTGTGCGGTATTGTAAAACGTTTGGATAGTAAAACATCGTCTGTTATTAATAATTGCTCAGAGATAATGTTTCCCTCGATAGAAGTAGAAATATAGAGTACAGTGGATCAGCTTATCAATACAGTAGCCTAATTAAAAGTCAAGTGTGAATTTCCATAAATGCGCATTATCTGTGGTAATAGGTCTAGCTATGCCTAGTAATTTTCATACACAGAAAATTGCGGGCTATATAACTTTGTCCTTCCTTGGAACAATCGATATAGGCTACCCTTATTTTAGATAACACTGTCCCCTCCCATTACTTCTGACCAATCAACAGTTTAATTTATGCTGTGGAAACAAACTGACCAATAACGCCAATTTAAGCGTCTAAGAATTTCAAAGGGCGAAACACTACAAACATCTCGATCTTCCATCATTCCACTGGCTTTCTCTAGCGACAGTTTCGTTTTCGTTTAGAGAGCAATCGAAATAAGAAACCGTGCAAGCGACTGGTTGGAATAAGCCACTCGTTTCCAGTGCCTGATATCAGACAAAATTATCAACTCGTTACACTCCATTTCCATCTGAATCTGCAGTGGGCAGTATTCAAACGTCTGGACCCAGGCAATGTGAGGGGCTGAACGAAAAACGCTGGTAGCTACACGTCTACGGAAGGTTCGGAATACAAAAATGGAGACTTCCTGCATGGTCCTGGGCACTGTCGGTCTGATCTTTGCTGTAATTGATGGTAAGATAGCCGATTCGTCTGCATGTGTTGCGATGTGGTTGTGACGCGGTTTGAAAACAGATAGGCTGACCTCCACCTATGAAACCATTTCTGTAGTCCTGCTGAAAATTCCAGCTAAAACCCGATTGGATTTAAAGATGGTTTAGAATGGCTTAAACCGTGTTTTCGACACTTCTACCTGGCCATAGCTGGTCTCTCGTTGGACAAAGCTGGTTAAAGCTGGTGACGTTGGCAGGCCTAGAGTAGGCCTAAACTGGTGGTCAAACTGGTGGACTTCTGACTAGGCTTGGTCAGCTGGTGAACCCCTTATGTAAAAGTAGCCTAATATAATTAAATATCTATTTAAATGTAGGCCTATTGCATTATATATATATCTATATATGGTATATATATATATATATATATGTGTGTGTGTGTGTGTGTGTATAATTTTTTTAAGTATATAATTTTAAATATAACATTTCAAATTTATATTTTTGTAGGCCTATAAAATACAAATCTTGTATCTATTTAAATATAAGTAGGCTAAATACATGTCATAATTATGCAGAAGTAGTCTATTTTGAATATTTATATTTTTGCTAGCCTATACATTTGAAATGTAAATATATGATGTAAAAATAGATAGGTAATAGCCTAATACAGTTTAGAATATGTTTTCCTATGTTAAGATATTTGTACTTCCCATATATTTCCCTATATAATTTTTCCGTATGGGAAAACCAGTTTGACTCGTTTCGGCTGGTTTAAGATGGAACTTTCCGAAGGGAGTGTAGCATAGGCTATAGCTAACTACATAACATTTACAGTTCGATTTTTTTAACTGCCGTCTCCGTCTCTCATTCAGCTCGAACGGTCGACCAATTGAAAAGGTGTCTCAATGGTGTGGCAGATTCCCTCTCTCTCATTCTCTTATCTTTCATCCATCTTCGCGTATCTCTTCGCCACCCACACCTGAGTATGGAAACTGTCAATGAAGTCAACGATGGTGTCTGTCGCCTCCTCAGAGGTGTGCTGTCGCTGTGCGGCGCTGCCCTTCACTCTTTCCAGGGGGCGCTCTATTTGGCTACTGCGTTAGTTCACCTCACATTCTCCATATTTGTGTACGCTCAGTCCTTTGTATTGTTAGTTAGAAATGTGTAGCAAAAAACAAGTAAAACTATTTAATCATCAAATAAATCATGTGATTCATGTTAATCTGAAGTGAATGTTTTGGACATAGGCTACATACTTTAAATAGCTAACTCATGATTAACAAAAAGGATAATCGAACATGAAGATTGTGTAATAAAATAATATGTTTTTTACAGTCATATAATACTATGTTCATTACATTGTCACATCTATATTGGAAAGTTTTAACTTTTTAACTTAGTAAATTTCCAACACTGTCTCTCTGAATAAATATTGATTCACTAGCACTTTTTATACTTAATCTAATGATTATCAAAAAATTGCACATTTACATTCAACATATGTTTCGATTGATTATTTGGATTGTAATTAAAATTAAATTGGGGATTATACATTTGTCTTTTTTGTGTGTGTGTGTGGTGGGGAAGTTAATGTTCATGTTAGGCACTCATACTTATGCCGTGTGAGTATCTATTGTGTCCAGATACATACATGCCACCATTACCAAGAAGCTACATTTTTTTCTCCTGTTCTGGAGAAATACATGAAATGTTTGTGCTCACTGACTGTGTGTTAAGTTCATTGTGAAATTGAGGAAACTGGTTTCATATGAAGATCTGAGGTTTCTGCCATCAGGCCTCCACATATCAATTCTGGACACTTTACATTACATTACATTACATTACAGGCATTTAGCAGACGCTCTTATCCAGAGCGACATACAACAAGTGCATTAGGTCAAGGTGCAGAGGTGCAAAAGAAACACACTAGAGTGAAGTAAAGATCGTAGTGCCAGAAGTGACCACATCGATCAGGACTCCAACCCTGTAGAGTAACCTGTTCAGCAAACAACAATCCTACCAAGTACAAACTAGCACTGGAATCACATTTGCCTAATCAGACAAAAACAATCCTGCCAAATGAACTAACGTAATCATATTATCCTAACTAGGTACATTGAGCTAAACTATAGGCTAGGGAGGGGTGGGGAGAGGTGCAGCCTGAAGAGATGAGTCTTTAGTCTGCGTTTGAAGGTAGTAAGATTCTCTGCTGTTCTGACCGCCACGGGGAGGTCATTCCACCAGCGAGGGGCCAGGACAGACAGCAGACGGGAGCGGGAAGAACAGACGCGAAGAGGGAGAGGTGCCAAGCGGCCAGAGGTGGCAGAACAGAGAGGTCTAGCTGGTGTGTAGGGTCTGATGATCCTCTGGATGTACCCTGGTGCTGACCCCTTAGCTGCCTGGTATGCAAGCACCAAGGTCTTAAATTTGATGCAAAACCTTTGTAATAACCTACATTCATGGTGGTCCTAAGCTCACCAATAAGTTTTTTTTCCCACAATTAATACATATACTCTGCGTATATACTGTATAAATACAAATATCTGTATAATAATTGCAGTAATACTGTGTATTGTCGTGGTTTCCAATCGACAAACTTCTTCTTCATTTTGATCTAGATTTAGCAGATTTCTTCTATCTTTTCAATAAAGAGGATGAGGCAGAATCTTCAGAATATCAGACTTTATTCTCAAGTAAATAGAGTACAAAGTCATGATGTCCGCGGAACAGCCCAACGAACCCCACAGATACATCAGCTTTTATTTCATTTCTTATATTTTCTTATCAGTTCTTCTCCCCCTGGAGGCATTTCTTTTGGCTGCACCACAGTCGTTTACTGGATATTTATTTGCTCCCCTTTGTCCAAATGCTGATTTGTTAAACAATAGTGGTTCCGCTATTCCAGGATATCAAATTAAAAATGTGTTTATTCAGCTCTCATTGGTTCTGACATGAAAACAAAGGAGTGCAGCTGTTACATGGATCCAGATACATGAGTACAGAGGTTATTCCTTTTAATTAGAAGATAATGTGTGAGTGTCCACTAAAATGTGAGTGTGCAGTGTTCTTTTACTTATGCTGACCATGCTGACCGTGTACTTCTACTTATAATTACGCTGACACTATGTGTGATTATGTACTAATACTATGTGATGAATAACAGAATAATAGAAGAATAATATGTCATGGAAATTACCAGAAATGTCCAACTAATTGCCAGAAATTTCTAACAGTATCACACACAGCAATTGAGACGCTCTAAGAATTACAGGGCAATATGTGTACAGATAAGTCATACCATCAAAAAAACCTGCGAAAATACGCACAGATAAGAATACAATAGCCTGTGGTATGAGGACACAGCGAGAAGCATAAAAGCGCTTCTGCCAGTAATTTACTGGTATTTTTTTTTCTTTTTTCCGTTACATGAAGTGCTTCAGCAACACCTCTGCTGCTCACGCCGTTTGAGTTTACAGTTACAGCAGAAAGAGCCTTTTGTGGCCTCCCACTCACCTGTCTGCAGACCTACCGCACTGGGGGTGTCTCGCGCACTGTCCCCTTCTAAACTGTTCACGCCGATCAGTGCAAAAAACCCCGGAGAATTAATATTTTTGACTAGCCAGTAGCGGCATTTTGTGATATCTATTTTATGACTGAATGATTTGATTTTCACTCTGCAGCAGGTATTTTTCCCTGTGCATATTTGCATTTCCCTTTGTATAGCTTGTTGCATACTTGTTGCAATTTTTTCACATGCAGTCACATTAAGTATCATTGAGTATTGCTGTCAACCAGATCTCCTGACTAAAACATTACAACTCATAAATATAAGTTAATATCAAATATTATATATTTTAAAATGTATAATTCGTATTAAAGAGTTGTATACATACTGGGACTTCTTGAGAGCAAATCAGCAAGATATTGGCACTGAGTAGATGAAGAGTTGCCCTATATACCTTCAGGTGTCAGGATGGGTGGCCTTTGTAGCAGGCAACATATGCCTTTGAAATTAGTTTCCATCTAAGTTAGTTTCCACAGCAGAAATGTGCATGCAGGGGGTCAGAATGTGTGTGTGTGTGTGTGTGTGTGTGTGAGAGAGAGAGAGAGAGAGAGAGAGAGAGAGAGAGAGAGAGAGAGAGACTGACAGATGGAGAGAGAGCAAGATTTATCATTTGCAAAATGGGAAACTGCAGTTGTTTTTGGCTTTTGGTTTGGCAAGGTTTTTCGCTTGCACATCATTACAGAAATGACAGAATAGATGACATGGCATCCTTTTATTCACAGTAGCAATATACTTAGTTAACGTGCACAATAATTTCTTCACTATGGTTTCTTTATTTTTTCTGTTTATCTTCATCGAGTACAGTGAGTATTTGCAAATTATTGTTATTATTATTATTATTGTTGTTGTTGTTGTTGTTATTGTTATTTCCACGTGTCTGTATTGTATTTTGTTTTTGTTTAACTCTGTTTTCTGTTTCTCAGAAACTGCTGAAGGCTTGGTTAACCCTGCTCCTATAGTATTCGGGGATATAGGGCAAAATGTGACCATCCACAGCCGTATCAAAGAAATATCGAACTATTACACGCGCATTAGCTGGTACCGTCTGAGACCGAGTGGAAAGGTAGAGCACCTCGCTTACTTCAGCTCATACACCACGAAGAGGGGCCGTTACAGCGGAGAGCTTCCCAAAGGCTCTGATACTGCGTATCTAAACTTCTCGAGCGCCACAATCGCCGACTCCGGACGCTACTTCTCCGTGGCGGGCACTGCTCTAAACTTAACACCTGGCTCCTACTCAGTTTTAGCCATAACAGGTAAGATATGGACATGTATTGTTTGGATTATTATTTGAGCGATGATCTCGAAAAATTGTTTTTGTAAAGAGGAAAAAACGTGAGCAACATTAAGGATTACATTAATTGTAGACTGATTGGCCCATCTTATAACAGCTACACATTAAAATGTCCAGTGTTAAATCCAAATCTTAACAGTGTTATTACAACTCTTAACAGATACCATTTGGTCCCATTCTGGAATGTGTGACCAACAGTTATTTGTTAAGAAATGAATTAACATTGGCATTTTACCGTGTATTTGAGTCGGAATAGAAAAAACATGAACATTAGAAACAAACAACACGCCAGTCATTCAGGATTGTTGATAGATTTCGCAGCGGTAAGGGTAGCCTACATCAGCCGTACGAAGTCTCTGCAATCATTGCGACGAGGACACGTTGATGTTGAACCTATCAAAACTCACTGTAACTAGGCTATAGACCTAGTTTTCATCTTGTATCTGCGTAAATTCTAATTCCAACATTTAATCTTATTTTATTGAGTGGCCTATATGAGCAGTGGGCTCTGTATAACGAATGTCCCGTTCGTGAACATTTGCCCAGGCAATTGCCTTGTAATGGACAGAAATCAGAATGTTAACCACATCAGTAGCCTGTAGCCAGGCAAAATATTCAGCCATTGATTTGATAAGATCGGAAAAATGTTAACCACGTCAACAGTAGCCTGTAGCCAGTCTAAATATTCAGCCATTTCAAGAGGTACGCTATTATTTTACGCTCCAAAAGGGTCCAAAAATGTATGACGATTTTCGACTTCAAAATAAGTCAGATTGATTATGTGGCATGGTTAGCCTAAGTAAATAAATAAATACCATATCCTGTAACAGGTAAAGGAAATGACAGAACATAGCTTTGTACAGGCAATCAGCTCCGATCATTCTTTTATTGAATTCAATTCACTCTCGTTGTCCTTAGTATTCTCAGCTATTGAAGACTTTCAGTGCTTCAGTGACTGAGCGGTTGTTGAGGGCTGGATCGATTGTCTTGTTTAATTATCGAGAGCTCAGAATTCCTCAGCACCACTGACAAAGAAAATACCTCCTATCTTGAAATTCAGACTGGGTTTCGCGGTATATTTTCATTTTAGCCATTCTAAAAACCAGGCTGTTAATACGTGATGTATCTAGGCAGTTTAAGCAACTTTTCAGAAAAGCCTTTGTTCCATGGCCCCAGCTGCAAAAATTATTCGCTCATAATTTGCGAATGATTTTTTTTTTTCTGAGCCTATGTAAAACTAAATAAATTGGCAAACCTAGCTTGGATAACACTTTTATTTGGTTTGCAACGTTAGGCCTAGATTATTTAGTGGCAACCTCAGGACTGTGGAAAGCAGAAGTGTCAATTCATCCATACCTCAACATTTTCTATAAGATACACAATGAAAATGGCTATGGAAGTAAAAAATAAATTAATTAATAAATAATACAAAATAAAATAATTAAATTAAAAGAAACTGTAAAAATTGATGTTCTGTAGCTATTAATCTAACTCTGGGACACGAGTAAAGCTACCAGTTTACCAAATGCGTAATACCAAGTGTAATACTATGCGTAAGTCATAAGACTGTCCACCAATCGATGTCACGTTATAATGTATTTAACCAGGTAGCTAGGTCAGTTGAGAACAATTTTAATTTCCCATTGTGGTTTCATGAGACCCATTCTACTATATATCTCGTCTCTCTTTCTCCTCAGATTCCAAGAGCCTCCCTGTAATGCGCGTGTTCCTCAATCGCACAGGGGCCGTTGTTTGTGAATTGAAAGGCGGGGATCCAACCTGGAGTGATCCACAGTGGGAAATAGATGATGCCAAAGACGGGCTGACGTTGCAGGCTGAAACTTTTATAGACGCGCAGGACGCATTCATACGGTCCTCCATCCTCTCTTTGAAAGACGGGATCCGTGCTTTGAACTGTGTATGTAGGCACATCACTGGAGTCATTATTCGAACTCGGGTCATGCAAGATAGTAAGAAAATGTTTTTTTATCTCCCTCTTTTTTCCCTTTATCTCCTCAGGTCCTGTCTGCCATTCCTTTATCATCTTTGTCAAGTTATTATTCTAACCAAATTTTCAGTGTAATAATTGCAGGTGGCTTCATAGTGTATTATGAATTCACGCAGTGGGCTATTTCACGTTCCCAACAACCCATGATTTCAATCTAGTTAGTGTCGCGCAGTTTATTATTCAGCAAAAAAAAAAAAAAAAAAAAAAATGCTCAAAATGCAATTTAAAATTTAGAATCAAGCATGGGGAGAATCAGCTGTAATGAGGTGCTACTTATTTAAATTTGAATGGTTGATAATTTTGCAAAACAAAACTGGAACTGGAATGTATCAAAGCTTTCATAACTAAGGCGGTGACAGTGGCAGACAAATTTATTATGAATATATATAATTATTGTCACTTGCAATACAATCTGTAATTGTAGCCTACAGTCCCATTTACTTGCATGCACATTACAATGGTAAAAATGTGGACTTTTAGAAAGTAAAGCAATAAGACAATTGAGTCATGTATAATACATACACAGTCTACAATATAATATCTTAGATTAAGGCTTAGAGCCCTATACTCATCGAAGATACAATAACCTGAGATTGTTATCTGTCCTGGATCTATAACACTCATTCTCAGAGTCTGTGTAATTATAAGTTGTTTTGTCATATTGAGATGCTTTTTCAGTGCAAGGATCAATGCCAGCTTCAGGCAAGGATCAGTGCCAGCTGCTGCTGTACCTGTCTCCCCTGGTTGTGGTGCTGCTGCTGGTGACTGTGACAGCCAGTGGGCTGTGGGCCTGGAGACGGAGGAAGTAGAGCCCTATAGCACAGGTCAGATATTCAATACAACTGTGTCCTGAAACATATCAAGTATAATGCTGGAGTGAAGTATGCGCTTTCAGTAACTGAACACTTTGGTAACTCTTTTTTTCATAATATCGCATGGAAAATTTATTCCACAACTCTTAGTATTTCCATAAAAAAAAAAAGATTTCTCCCCATCCCTCTCTCTTTCTCTCTCTCTCTCAGGGAATGGACAGCACATACGGGATCTGATCTGGATTTGTACCTCAGGAGTTGTAGGTTTCATTCTCTACCACTGTACTTTGGCACAATGTGCCTGCACTGTTTCAGTACACATCCAGCTGTAAAAATGGATTGAGTGTTCAAAGAAAGTAATTTGTAAAGAGCATCTGTTGAATGTCTAAAATCCAATAGGACTTGAAGGAGCATTTCTTTATTTTCTTTACTTTGTAGATGTCACAGCGGTATTTGCAGATTAAAAACATTTTTGGCCCATTTGTGGCTCTCTACACTTTTGCTTGCTTAGAGGATGATGCTGCGCAGTTTCGTTACTTTGAGTGATTTGATTTGAGTAGTTTTATCATGCCTTAATTTAAGTTAAAGGTTTATGTTGTACAATTGTATTGGAAGTTGTGTGTTTTGACAAACTTATTGCAATCAAATGAAATAAAAAAAATCTTGACAAGAGCAAATGACAATGTTTAATCAAAATTTTTTCAAACTGTTTCTTTTTTCTATTTCTCAGAAATACTGTGGTCATCACTGTGGTGCTATGTCAGACCATGGAAACATTTGTAATTATAGCCTTGCAGCAAGAAATAGCTATGTACACAGGCAACAACACTATCAGGCAGTCAAGCAAGGGAAGTGGTCCACCACCTTCGCAAAATAGCTCAACCCACAGGTGATGCATTTCAATGTGACTGTACAATTTCAGTAAGCTTCTTCATCAAGGACTATAATGTCATTTTTAGATGAGCTTAGACTGGCCTATATTAAATTCAGGTTGCAATACAAAGTTAAATATCTTTTTCTTTTAGATTAACATTTATAAAACACAGTTCTCAGTGGAGCTGTTGTAGTCTGTGTTTCCGGTCACTTGTCTCCCCAGTACTGTCTCTGTGTCTGTGTTCCCTGAGCTGCTTCACTCCCCTGTACTTGTGTGATTTCACTATTCGGGTGGTTCCGGGTTTTCGTGGTTTCCCCCCTTCTTTCCAGTCTCGCTTTTCTTACTTCCTGCCTATTTCTAGTTTTACTAATTTCTACTAATCCCTACTAACTTATAGATTGTAAAGTACTAACCTCACTAATATACTAACATGTGAATATTACTAATGGACTAACACACACTAGTTTTGGGTTTTTGATAGTTTAGATCACTATACTAATACATTAACCAGTCTCCCCTTTTCCATGCTGCGCTGTAGCTCCGCCCCTTTTCTTTCTAGCCTGCTCTAACGCTGAGTTCTGCAATTGCCTGCACCTGTCTCTTGCTCTAACTGCACCTCTCTCTCTCTGCACTTGTTTTACCTGCTTCACCCAGGCCGTGTATTATCATTGTTGTCTATGTGATTCCAGTCCGCGTTTTGTCAGTCCCCTGTCATTGAACTAGTTTTCCTAATGTTCTTCACCTGGATGTTGTTTGTTACTCCTCCCTCACTCACTTAACCCCTCCTTGATTGTTACCTTCCCCAGTGTATAAATGTCAGTCTTTTCCACCAGCTCATGGTCAGAACGTTGATCATATTCATTGTGCCGATTATTTGTAAGCCTTTGTTTATTGAGATTCCTGCGACACCCCTTTGCCCGACTTCGAGTTTGCCTGCCCCTTTGTACCTTCGCTATTTCTGATCTCCTGGTTTTTGACTTTTTGCCTGTCTTTTTACTATTCTTTTGGAAACTCGATTCGGCACCGCCCTCTCTCTGATCACCTGGCTTCGAACTTCGCACTGATTAAAGACAACGTTTTTTGGATTTCCCTGGTCTGCGTGTGGGTCCTTACACAGAACATCACAGTACGTTCTGACCAGGATGGACCCAGCGGACCCTGCCCAGGTACAATTTGTACTTGGGCAGCAGGGAGCCATGTTGGGACGCCACCAGTCCCACTTGGAGTCGGTCTCTCACCAGCTGCAGACCCTAACCTCCTGCGTGGCGGAGCTGATATCTGCACTCCGGGCTTCCTCGCCTGGCTTCGCTCCCCAGCAACCTGCGGCTCCCGCTACGCCTGACATCCCACCTGTACGTGCTCGTGAGCCCGACCTTCCTCCTCCGGAGAAGTACGACGGAGAACCTGGTGGCTGCCGCCCATTCCTTACCCAGTGCCGGCTGATCTTCCAGCTACAGCCAGCTACCTTCCCCACTGAGCAGGCCCGAGTTGCCTACATCATCACGCAGCTCACCGGGCGAGCTAGGAAGTGGGGAACGGCTGCCTGGGAGGAGGGGCTTCCCTGCGTGCAGACCTCCACGCTGCTCGCAGAAGAGATGAAACGGGTCTTCGACCGCTCCAAGCACGGCCATGATGCGGCGCAAGAACTCCTGCGCATGCGCCAAGGGGGAATGACGGTGTCGGACTTCGCCATCGACTTTCGTACTCTGGCTACCGCCAGTGGTTGGGAGGAGAAATCTCAGTACGACACCTTCCTCAATGGCCTGTCTGAGAGCGTGAAGGACGAGCTGCTGACCCGGGACCTGCCCGAGGACCTAAACGATCTCATTGCCCTGGCTATCCGCGTGGATTCACGCATCCGAGAGCGCCAACGGGCTCGCAGTCAAGGGGTCTACAACCGAGCAGTCACTGAGAGGTCCAGAACCACTGCTGCACCTTCTACCAATCTCAGACCTCCTCCAGTCATGATGTCGGACCCGGAGCCGATGCAAGTCAACCGTGCTCGCCTGACCAAGGAGGAGAGGGATAGAAGAATGCACACCAGGTCATGCCTTTACTGTGGGAAACCAGGCCACTATGTCGCAGCCTGCCCGCTAAAAAGACAACGCCCGCTAGTGTGTCGAGAAGCACTAGTGGGTATGATTCCAACCGAATCCTCCTCCAAACACCGGACTTGCCTGCCTGTCAACATTGAGTGGGATGGACGAACCAAAGGGACCACCGCCCTCATCGACTCCGGGGCCGAGGAGAACTTCCTGGACGCTGGGGCCGCCGAGAGATGGGGGATCCCCTTGGAGAAGATGTCATGCCCCCTAGTGGCCAACTCGCTCAATGGTCAAAGGTTGGCGAATATTACTCACACCAGCGTTCCCCTCAAGGTTCGGCTCTCCGGCAACCATCAAGAGGAGCTTCGGCTCCACATCATTGAATCTCCCCACTCACCCATCATTCTCGGGCATCCCTGGCTTGAGAAGCACAACCCCACCTTGGAGTGGAACTCGCACAAGATTTTGGGCTGGAGCCCATTCTGTTTAGCATCTTGTCTGCGAGAGGCCCATTCTTCTGTTCCTGAATCACCTCCTCCCGAGAAGCCGACGGACCTGTCGGCGGTTCCTCCCGAGTACCTGGACCTAGAAGAGGTCTTCAGCAAGTCCCGAGCCACCTCTCTGCCTCCTCACCGCCCTTACGACTGCACCATTGACCTGAAGCCCGGCACCACTCCCACCAGAGGTCGATTGTTCTCTCTGTCTCGGCCGGAGACGGAAGCTATGAATAAATACCTCCAGGAGTCCTTGACTGCCGGCATCATCCGTCCTTCATCCTCACCAGCAGGGGCCGGATTCTTCTTTGTGGGGAAGAAGGATGGCTCACTCCGGCCTTGCGTCGACTACCGAGCCCTCAATGACATTACGATCAAGAACCGTTACCCACTCCCCCTCATGGCTTCCGCCTTTGAACTCCTGCAAGGAGCCACCATATTCACCAAGCTGGACCTGCGCAACGCCTATCACCTGGTGCGCATTCGAGAGGGCGATGAATGGAAGACAGCCTTCAACACTCCTACCGGACACTGGGAGTATTTGGTGATGCCCTTCGGGCTCACAAACGCACCAGCTATTTTCCAGACACTGGTGAATGATGTTCTGAGGGACTGGATAAATAAGTTTGTTTTTGTATACCTGGATGACATCCTGATCTTTTCCAAAACTAAGGAGGAACATATCATCCAGGTCCGCAAGGTGCTCCAGAGACTGTTGGAGAACCGCTTATTTGTCAAGGCGGAGAAATGTGAGTTTAGTTGCAACACCACTTCTTTCCTGGGATACATCATCTCCGCCGGCAGCATTCAGATGGACCCCCAGAAGATCCGGGCGGTTGTGGAATGGCCTCAGCCAGACTGTCGTCGGGAACTGCAACGTTTCCTGGGCTTCGCCAACTTTTACCGCCGTTTCATCCGTAATTACAGTTCTCTGGCAGCCCCACTCACCGCCCTCACATCCATTAAGACCCGATTCCAGTGGAACGCCCAGGCTGAAACAGCCTTCCGAGCCCTCAAAAACCACTTCACCTCTGCACCCATCCTTGTTCATCCTGACTCTGCGGCTCAGTTCATCGTAGAGGTTGATGCCTCCAACATTGGGGTGGGAGCCGTTCTCTCTCAGCGTTCCTCCAGGGACAATAAGATCCATCCCTGTGCCTACTTCTCTCACCGCCTGACACCCACAGAACAGAACTATGACATTGGGAACCGTGAGCTGTTGGCGGTGAGGATGGCTTTGGGAGAATGGCGCCATTGGCTTGAGGGCTCTCAAACACCTTTCCTGGTGTGGACTGATCATAAGAACCTGGAGTACCTTCACACAGCCAAACGCCTCAACTCTCGCCAGGCCCGATGGGCACTATTCTTCTCCAGATTTGACTTTACCCTTGCTTACCGCCCCGGGTCAAAGAATACCAAGCCTGACGCCCTCTCCCGCCGGTTTGAACCACCCACCAAAGATCCTTCACCTGACACCATCCTCCCGCGGAGCTGTTTCATCAATGCCATTCACTTGGACATCGAGGAGATGGTTCGTAAGGCCCAGGAGGATGAGGCTGGTCCAAGTAATTGCCCAGCGGATCGTCTCTACGTTCCTGCCCAAGTCCGCTCTCAAGTTCTCCTTTGGGGCCACGCTTCGCAACTCTCATGCCACCCGGGGGCCACCAGAACCAGGACATTTATTCAGAGACGTTTTTGGTGGCCCTCCATGAAACAAGAGATCTTGGACTTTGTGGCTGCCTGCTTGGTCTGTGCCCAGAACAAACCCTCTCACCACCCACCCTCAGGTCTGTTACAGCCCCTCCCCATCCCACACCGCCCCTGGTCTCACATAGCATTAGATTTCATCACAGGCTTACCCCCATCCAACACTTTCACCACTATCCTCACCATAGTTGATAGGTTCTCTAAAGCTGTTCACTTCGTTCCCCTCACCAAGCTTCCCTCTGCCAAAGAAACCGCCAACTTACTCATTCATCACGTTATTAGATTACACGGCATCCCCACTAATATAGTTTCCGATAGAGGCCCCCAGTTCACTGCACGTTTCTGGAAAGCTTTCTGCTCACTGTTGGGTTCCTCCATTAGCCTATCCTCAGGATTTCACCCCCAGACCAATGGCCAGACCGAGCGGGCCAATCAAGTGATCGAAACTGTCCTTAGATGCCTCTGCTCCAAGAACCCCACCTCATGGTCTTATCAACTACCCTGGGCAGAGTATGCCATTAACTCACACACCTCCGCTTCCAAACTTTCTCCGTTCGAGTGCTGCCTAGGGTACCAGCCGCCTCTATTCCCTAGTCAGGAGGAGGAGGTGGGGGTTCCCTCAGCTGAAGCCTTCATCCGGCGCTGCAGGAGAACATGGAAGACCGCTCGCCTCAACTTGCTTCGCGCCAGCGCCAGGATGAAGGTGACGGCCGATCGCCGCCGCTCTAAAGCCCCCTCCTACAGAGTTGGACAGCGTGTTTGGCTCACCACCAGAGACATTCCCCTACGTGTTGAGTCCCAGAAGTTAGCTCCTCGTTTTATTGGCCCCTTCCCTATTGTTAAAATCCTCAGCCCCACTGCTGTTATATTAAAGTTACCCTCCACCATGCGCAGAATTCACCCCACTTTTCATGTTTCCCGCTTAAAACCCGTTGTTACCCATCCCCTCTGCCCTGCCCCTGAGCCCCCCCCTCCCCCCGACTCATTGATGGTGGTGATGCCTACACCGTGAACAAACTGCTGGATGTTCGTCGTCGGGGTCGCGGCCTTCAGTACCTGGTGGACTGGGAAGGCTACGGCCCCGAGGAAAGAAGCTGGATCCCCTCTCGCTTCATTTTGGATAAGCAGATTGTTAAGGACTTTCATGTTAAACACCCTGTGCCACCGGTGAAAACGCCAAGAGGCGTTTCCTAGGGGGGGGGGTACTGTTGTAGTCTGTGTTTCCGGTCACTTGTCTCCCCAGTACTGTCTCTGTGTCTGTGTTCCCTGAGCTGCTTCACTCCCCTGTACTTGTGTGATTTCACTATTCGGGTGGTTCCGGGTTTTCGTGGTTTCCCCCCTTCTTTCCAGTCTCGCTTTTCTTACTTCCTGCCTATTTCTAGTTTTACTAATTTCTACTAATCCCTACTAACTTATAGATTGTAAAGTACTAACCTCACTAATATACTAACATGTGAATATTACTAATGGACTAACACACACTAGTTTTGGGTTTTTGATAGTTTAGATCACTATACTAATACATTAACCAGTCTCCCCTTTTCCATGCTGCGCTGTAGCTCCGCCCCTTTTCTTTCTAGCCTGCTCTAACGCTGAGTTCTGCAATTGCCTGCACCTGTCTCTTGCTCTAACTGCACCTCTCTCTCTCTGCACTTGTTTTACCTGCTTCACCCAGGCCGTGTATTATCATTGTTGTCTATGTGATTCCAGTCCGCGTTTTGTCAGTCCCCTGTCATTGAACTAGTTTTCCTAATGTTCTTCACCTGGATGTTGTTTGTTACTCCTCCCTCACTCACTTAACCCCTCCTTGATTGTTACCTTCCCCAGTGTATAAATGTCAGTCTTTTCCACCAGCTCATGGTCAGAACGTTGATCATATTCATTGTGCCGATTATTTGTAAGCCTTTGTTTATTGAGATTCCTGCGACACCCCTTTGCCCGACTTCGAGTTTGCCTGCCCCTTTGTACCTTCGCTATTTCTGATCTCCTGGTTTTTGACTTTTTGCCTGTCTTTTTACTATTCTTTTGGAAACTCGATTCGGCACCGCCCTCTCTCTGATCACCTGGCTTCGAACTTCGCACTGATTAAAGACAACGTTTTTTGGATTTCCCTGGTCTGCGTGTGGGTCCTTACACAGAACATCACAGGAGCGTCCTGTCATTTTAAAGGACAACAGGACTGGCAGGAGTGTGCTGGTCATGTTGAATGCAGGTACACAAATGCATTATGTAAAACGTTATTAGCTCATTTTGTATGAGCACCATAAGGAAACTGTGTATCTCAAGAAATAACAACAAAAAACAGGGCACACGAGTAACTCCCAGCTGAGGCAAATTTGAGAAGAAAGAAATCCCATTTTTCTTGACAAAATGTATATTTTTTAGTAAAATTTGACAACGATACATTCACCATGCTGGAATGTGTAGCTGTGCACAAACTTAATTTAAAAGGCTGGTGGCATAATTGCAGACATAATCTCCATAATCACCACAATGTGATTGTTTCATACCACAAACTTTGATTATGAACCTAAAACTACAATGGCTATTGGTTGCCTTTTGACCAGGGTACAATTTTGGTATGTCCTAAAAGGACACAAGAGAAGAGTTGGTCTGGGTGTGCGTAGTATATCATGAGGAATAAGGCTTTTCATAAATTTTCATACATAGAGCTAGTCATAAGAAATTTGATGTGTGGTACTCAGCAGCTGTTAGTGTTAATTAGTCCCTATTGTAATTTCAAGTAACTGATTTAAACTAGTTTTTTTTTCTTGTTTCATCTCTGTTTTTTAATGAACTTCCAAGAGAGGTTGTGACAATAACAATTATTATACTACTTCTACTACCAATAATAATAATAATAATAATGTTGATAAAAGATATTAGCATAATGATGAATTGGAACCGTGAGAAAATGACTCAGTGTTTTACATTAGAGCCGTTTTTGTTTTTTGTTTTTGTTTTTTTTTTGCATGCATGGAGTTGTGCTTGTCCTTAAAGGCCAAACAAGTAAATAACGAGTGGTTTCAGAGTGGTTGGAATTTTGGTGGGTTTTTGTTTCTTAAAAGCAGTCGGCAGATCTAAAAACCACGCAGCCTCGATTTTGTTTGTGCGCAAACAGTTAACGTTGGAGATGGTTGAGACACAGCCTTGGACGGCCTACTTCTCTTTCAAACAGTTTAGTTGCGGTTATTTCTGCGGGTTTTTTTCAGTTTCGATCGTTCGAAATAGCCGAGAAACGCTTGTGTGTGTGGCGAAAGTGTGTTCCATTGACGGAAACTCGCCATTTGGTTTTTAGGTGAGAAGGCGAGCCTGAACTTGGCACGCATATCTGTAAGCAGTCCGTCTTATCTGGCAGACGAAACCGGACTGATACACTTGCACCATCGGGTTCTGCGGACATGCTACAGGTTCTCCGTTTCATACTCTTCGCTCTGTCCTGCAGTGAGTAGCCTACTAAATTAGCCTATATATATTTCAAATGTATAGAAAAAATTATGGCGGCTTACTTGAAAACATTACACCAAATAATGTGAAATAATATGCTATGCTAATATAATTTGGGTATTTTGGCACTGGTCAGAGATTCTGTTTTAATTCGACCCCTTTGTTTATTGCAGCCGATTCCGTCACTTGCTCGATCGTGTTCGCCAGAGCGGGTGAGGATGCCACACTCAGTTGCCAGTGTTCCAAGAACCATGTTTGTTACAAAGAGCTTGTCCGCTGGGTTCGAATGAATTCGAATGAGACGCTGCAAATTATCGATACTAAATGTGAGAAATCGCCGTGCCGATTCACCAGCAAAAGAACAGACGATATCTGAGTTGCCCTGACGATTTTACAGGTGGAATCAGCTGATTCTGGGCGGTATTACTGTGGAGAGCACCTCCGTAGCTACCTCCAGTTTACCGATAATGGAACCGTTTTAACGGTCGGAGGTGAGTAAAAACCACGTCCCCAAGTAGTTTTGACCCAAAAAAATTATATTTTGGTCTAAATTGTGGGGAAATGGGTCTTGGCTCGAGATGAACGGGTCGTGATGTTGCCCTGTAACAATTCAGGGTTTAAGACTAGCCGATTAAGATATTTCTGGAAAATGTGTCAGAATAGGATCCTTACTAGGAATCTATGCAAAAACCCATTAATTGCTGCCCAAACACACCTCGCACATGCAGCCTAAAACAGTGGCTGACGAGGCTTGTAGTCCACCTCAGTGGTTTTCAGCCTTAGTCCTGGGGGCACAAAACCATCGTGTTGTTTATCCATTGCTTGGCGAAGAGGTTGAATTTGATCAAAACTTTATTGGATTGGAGTTACATTGTTTTAAGGAATCGGTGGGCTCAGCCTAAAATTTTAAAGAAATCATAGTAGGCTATACGGTCTATTAATCAGCCGAGGTGAAAATAATTGCGCCCAACAGCAAATGGCGAATATCTATAATACACAAGCCTGATAATATATAGCAACATATAAACGAGTAAACCAGTGGTAGAAAAGCAGAAATATTGAACGTCTTGCCCTATGTATGCGTCTCCCAAAGTGGAATGAAACCTGCGATAACCGGCAGAAAATAACTATGGAATGCTGAGAGAAGGATTCTCAACATCCAGGGTTTCCAGACAGTTCGGTTGTACTGAGAGACATTATGTCACTTGCAGTCGCGATTAGATCAAAGACCCCCCAAGTGTACCGATTGTGGTGTCACGGGGATCCACACAGGGTACTCAAGCATGAATAACTATGAAAAAAAGGCACCAAGATTGTATCCAATAGGCCACACTACGGCAGCGGCTCAGATTTAATTTTTCAGGTGTGGTCAACCATGTGTTCATTTATTAGTGTTAAGGCACTGGGCAGCAAACGAGTTTTAATGGGCGAAGAATAATAGGCTGAAAAAATCTTCTCCGATAAACCAAAAGTAGGTCAGAACTGTAAATACTGTTTATGGTAGATACTTAAAACAAACGAGCAATTTGTTACGAATGGGGTCGGACTAGTCAAACAAAACTGAGACCACAACGAATGTTTTTTGTGAAACTAATTTTAAAAAAAAAAAGTTGGAACGAAACACAATGTTGCCACTTTACGTCAGTGGATGGATGAGGAAGCAACCGTCCATTTGGGCTTCCCTACCGTTTTACCTGGCCATCCAAATGCTTTCGGTTCGGGAGTAAATTCAATTAAGGGGTAGTCGGCTCTTTCACATACTGCAGGTTAAAAATGACAAGGAAAAAGAAACAGCAGCCAACGGGCAATTAAGAGGCGGGACCGTATCAAATTATTTAATGATGAATTCATCCTGAACTATTGCATCCTCAACTATTATTTTCTGCATTTGGCCAGAAAACAAAACATTTAAATAGATATTCTTATAAGAGATTGCGTTTCACTGGCGAAGGCAACGTAAAAAACGTGCGCAATTCACAAATGTAACATTAAAAAAAAAAAAAACATTGACACAACCAAATGTATTCTTCCATGTCATTTACAGAGACCAAAATTACTTTTGAAATGTAATTTTGGTGTCTGTAAAGGACATGGAAGATTAAATTGACGTGCAAATAAATGAAAAGGGGAAATGTATAAATAATTCCACAGAGACACATTATGACACATTTTGAATTAAAGTAAAGGATTTAGTATATAACGGTGAAAGTTTTTACTGAAACGTTTAAAAAAAAAAATTTTTTTTTACAGCCACATTACCCACATTAAATGGACATTTAATTTGTCAAAAACCTGAAAATGTACTGAGGGTGTCAACCTACATTTATACCTTGACTAATTTAGATATCACTGATTAAAAAGATTGAAATGTGAATGTGTGAAGGTGAATTTGTAAATACTGGATCCTGAGTTCATGAAGCCACAGACAACCCAGAATGCTTGACGTTATTGTTAATAAAATTAATCTATCCAGGCCCACTTGCCCATTATTTTAGCTGAAATAAAATGATCCCAGGGACTTTGAAAGAGGGATGATTGTTGGAACATGTTTGGCCAGAGCTTCAGTGATACGGACGACCGAACTTACGGATGTTTCACAAGGAATCGTGGCTAAGGTGATGGCATGCATGTCGGAAAGATGTCTTCAGCTAGAGGCATCTGTGGTTTAACTGTAATGCCCGTAAATTGGTTCAAGATGCAAGGAAATCAGACAAGCAATTCTGAATCATTTCACTACAAATTTGAACTTGAGAGCATGAGCTTGCAGTTTCATCGAGAACAGTGAGGAGAAGTACAACACAGATAGGGATGCTATGTTTGGTGTTTCCTATATATTTGGAGTTGCCCGTTCATACTAACAAATATGTAATTTTAGGAATATATCTGCAGCTATACCAAACTGTAGCTAATCGGTTTGTTTTGTAATCCGTTGTTGAAATTGCATCTATTTATGGCACAATAGGGCAGGAAAGGGCTCTTCTAGTAGCAGAATGTTTTCTTAAAAAAATAAATTAAAAAAGCAAACATTTGGGCAACAAACTCAACCTGAAGATGCAATGTGACCTGTACCTGTAAATCAGAAGGATTGTTGCTATGTTATACTTTCACTGATCCTGAGACAAATTAAACTGAGCTGTGAATTCAGATGGGACTGTGGGGAGCATTTATTTAATCCTGATGGCACATTGTTCTGAAATAATTTTAAATATTTTCAGCTTAATTGTATTCTGTTCATCCATTTCACTATGTATTAGTAGACACTGAAATTAAACAAAAAACTGTAAAGATGAAGGAGCATTATTTAACATTTATTTGCCCTAATCTGTTGTATTGTTCTTGAGCAGATGTCTGGACAAACAGCAGTGAATTGCATTTGCTGAATGAATGGACAGGTGAGGGTGGAAGCCCAGAGCTGGATTGGAGTGAAGCTCAAACATCAAACAGTAGTCAAGAGTTTATGTCTAAATGGAGGTATGAGACTAAAGAGAGTGCCCTTCTGGATGTACAGAACACTGAGTTGCGCTGTGTAGTGACCAGCCTCAGTGCCCCCTGGGTAAATATCTACTGGCGATCGACCCGCGAATCATGGGAAGCAACTGGCCAGACCTCGTCTTTGTCAGCCACCGAGAGAGGGTAAGTGGGGTTCAGGGAAATTTTTGCATTCAAATGGACTATTCTTATTTTGCATAAAAATATGCATTTGAGGGCTTCTGAGTCAGTCAGTTGGTGAAGGCATAAACATAGCTATCGTAAGTCTGAACCTGTCATTACCTAACTATAACCTGCAGTCCGCAGTGCAGGGCAGAATTGGCCTCATCCTACCAGGGGTTGGGTGGGTTAAGTCATCTTGAGTTAACCTTGCATGAACTCCACCCATTAACAAGGTGCCCAGTGCAGTTACTATCAGTGAGAGACGCATCTGTCCTCTGACTGGTGCTTGTTCTCTTGTAGTAATGTGTGGCCTGCATGCTGTAAAATCGTCCCTGACTCTACAGAGCTGCTTGCTATTAATAGATAAACATTAGCCCTCCTTTACCTCTTCCTTACAAAAAAATGTAAGGAAGAGGGTGAGCACGGGTACGACAGGCTTAAATATGCAATATGTCTCTAAATTAATAATATTTACAAAGTCCATGAAAATAATTCTAATCTTTTTGAACCCGATTTTTTCCCCCCCTTGGAGAAGCACATAATCATCTAGAATGTAATTGTATGCTGTAGCATTAAGATTTGCCCTCACTGGAACTAAAGGGCCGAGCCAAAACCATGAAAAACAGGCCCAGACCAAGGGGTGTTCAAACACTTTTGGTGATATAGTGTGCATCAGGAAAGAAAGATGTACAAGTAGTCTATGCTTCTCTCTAACTTCTTGCTTTATTGTTTACAGGTACAGGGTAGAGAGCCAGTTGCGAATTGGACTAAAAGTGAAGTCTGACTGGGAGGATGAGTATGAGTACGAGTACGAGTACGGGTACCTAGATAAGATGGTGGAAATGGATGAAGAATTGTGGTGTGAGGTCCAGGTTGGGGTGAATATCTCTGTTCAGAGCCCAAAGTTTTCATTCCGTCAGCAAGGCCATACTGACTCTGGTTAGTATGAGTACACACTTTGTCTATCTGTCTTTCTGTCTGTCGGTCTGTCTATCTATCTAAATGACATCCTATTATGAATAGTCATCATTTGAATAAACAATTAAGGACATTAACAGGCTGTGCTTATATATCTTATTTTTTTAAAAGCTAAACATCCGCATGTAGGTAGACGTAGGCAACCAGCATGAGAACGTGGCACACTACAATCTAATACAACATCGCCACCTGCTGTCTAGGGATGTTATTGCACTTGAAACGTACTTCATAATTCCATGGCAATGAATTTATGAATGAATGTATGAATGTGTCCAATATGTCATGGTAAATTTAATATAATAGCCTTGATTGTTAGTATGTTTGTGTATAGCTACTATAATAGTCCAGTATGGTTTTATGTGATTTTCAGAATGGTGCAATGGAGTCCTATATGGTGAAATAGCCTTTTGTGTGCTCTGTGTGTGCCTTCTCACCCTGCTCATCTGTCACTGTCTCCGCCACCAGCACAAAGGTATGCTGTTCATGCTCCCCTAACACTGAAGGAGAAAATGTGTGAATGACATGCCAGTTAACACCACATACAGTGACTGAAAGAAATTAGAGGTGTGAGAAATTAGAGGTGTGTTACTCCCCTGTTTCAGGTTCAGAACCATCAGCGACAGAAGTGTCACCAACACTGAACTCTTGCGTAAGCATTTCACATGTACTGTCACATTAACAGCATCATCCAATAACAGAATAAAGTATTTCATTTAGCTAAAGTTACAATCACATCCATGCATGTCTTTGCAGAGAGATGTGTCCTCGGACATCACCTATGCTCATCTGGATATCAAGAAACAACCCAAGACAGAGAGACAACAAAGACAGAAGAGCAAACAGAAGAACAGTCAGGAAGACAGACTGGTGTACAGCGAAGTGAGACACAAATGTGAAGAAAGAGTACTGCATGGGTGAAAGACAGAGATTTGGATACCTACAGAAAGACCCACTGATACTGCAAGACCTGCTTGTGGGGAGAAGGAAAGAGAGGCAAACAAAGACAGGCAGTCAATTAGGTTTCTGAAAATTCTGTTTCTGTCTCTCATTGTAAACTTGCAGGGTTTGTCATTTCTACCCAACCTTCTAATTTTGGGGAAACAGATATATTTGCCTCCATAAGAACAGTGCTTCCTAAATGTTTATTACATCACATTTCGTTTGAATATCGTTTTTTCAGCAGCAAGACAAAATTAATGTGCTACTTGTCACAGTGTTTCATATTTTTTCTGTTGATTGATGAGAAATGTGCAGACTGTGCTGGATTTATCGTAAGTGAACAGTTTGGGCAATTACTTTGTTGCCTTAGCTCATGTTTTATATGATGAATTATTCAGTCATTAATAATTAAAAATGTTCAATTTTTTCTCATCTCAAAATAAATTCCTGTGATGCTAACTGTGCATCGTGTTTCCGCTATCTGGAGAGTAAAAGATGCTGATATTATATCTGTGTTACCAGCAGATATAAAAGGTTTATGTTCACGCTGTAAGTACAATAGATTTGCTTCAGCTATTGTAAAGAGGAGATCGCTTGTTCATACTGAAACTCCAGTATTGTCTTGTCCTGTTCAAAAGTTCATTTCATCACAAAACTCATTCTTCAAGTTAATCCTTTTTTTGAAGTAACCCAGCTGTTGCTAACCACAGCATGGAGGCACATTGGTTAGCACTGCTGCCTCACAGGAAGGGGGTTCAGCCCAGATCCCCTATGCATGGAGTTGGCCTGTTCTCCCTGTGCTCCTGTGGGTTTCCTCTGGGTACACAGGTTTCCTTCCACAGTCCAACGGCATATAGCCCTTGGCCAACACATGAAAATTTAGCCTCCCTGGCTAACTCACATTTGCAGAAATGTTATTAATGGGCATTGACCTTGTCAAATAAACAAATAAATTAGCTTTAATTGTCAGTAATTTAATTATGTTTTTATTTTATTAATTTTGTTTTTTGTTATGCTGAGTCTGAAAGCTTTCTGAAGTTTGTAAGTTTGCGCTGCTGTGGCCATTGCCAGGACTTTCCGTACACCTTAACCATCTTGCTAGAAAGAAAGAGGAGGAGATAAAAGAAAATACAGTGTGCCGTGAAAAATGCAGTTCAGGAAGCAAACTATTCTTGAGGACAGACTGAGAAGGAGGAGGAAATCGCCAGACCTCAAAACATTTGTAAATGTAGCTCAGTCTCAAGTATTTGCAATTTGCATGTGAAAATCAAGAAATACGAAGAACATGAAAGGACATTCTAAAAGGCCTAATGTGAAAACTGCTTATGGGGGCCAAAAAAAAAAATTCGACATTGATGGAAAAAAATGGATGCGTTCCCATGTGTTGGACACTGGACACCATAGGACTTAGTAATGGTGAAAAAAATGTATATCCGTTCAGTCTTTAAAAATTAATTAAGTGAAAAACTGCCAAAGAGAGTGCTTAATGAGTTCATTTTAAACAGAAAAACTGAAATAGTCAGTATATTCAGAGAGGAATGTGCAAGATAAATCAGGAAGTATTTTTTTACTATCAAAGGTGAAAACTAAGGCTTAATGTAGTTTAATGACATAACATCATAGTAAAGACATGTATGTTTTATTCAGGCAGCAGGGGTATGTACGGAGCAAAAGTTTCAACTCAAAATAAACTTGTGGCCAAAATGGTGGCCAAAAAAGCTTAACGGCCTAAAACTGGTGTTGATCAATCTCAAAAAGCTCTCATAGAAATGTAACCTGGGGCTGAGAATATCTAATTGCCACACCCAAATTTGGAACAGCAACTGTCTGCAACCACAGCCATATTGATGCGGGAACCTCACTGCCTGGGTCTGCCCCTATTGCACACACAGCTCTACGTTATGAAATGGACGTAGCCACCTGCGTCTCTTGCCAAAGTCAGAAAATGAAAGCCAGGTACAAGAAGCTCTAAAAGCTGTTGAAAGGTTCTCATCACCCATGTGAAAAAATGGTATGCCGAAATATACCTGAACTATACTATTTTATACTTGAAGTATTATTAAAGTTTATATAAAGTGTGCTGAGTGTACTATTACTTTCCACATGGGGATCTGATTGTGAACATGAGAAAATGTGCAACATTGGCTCGGAAATGCTCTCCTGGCTCGACAATACCCGACTTCCCTGTTAGGGACACGGTTACCTACCTGGGGACAGGGATAAATAAAACCACCAAGGATATGAGGGATATGAATTTTAATTCATAGTTAGCGAGAGATCTCTTTCTGCATTCTAGGACTCTGTTACAATTGCAGAAAATCTTGCAAGAGTGTCATATGTTTTTTCATCACTAGAGGCCCCCAAAACTATGTGTCATATGTCAACTACTTTCGATAGATTGCAATTTCGTCTGGATAAATAAACCCATAGTATTAAAAAAAGAAGCAATCGGCAATGAAATCAAAGATAGAATGTGTTAGATTATAGTTTTTAAATCAAGTAATTAATATTAGTTGGATAGAGAGATACATGGTTAACCCCATAATCTCTGGGATATACTTCCCAATTTAGTTTTTCAAAGATTAGATGGTTTTTAATTTCCTTCTTTGATGTTCTTTCACTCTGGGCAAGCTTCCTGTTAAACTGGCCCTAATGTGTTGGTCACTTACAGTTACATGCAAAGACATTGGGAGAATGATACAATTTTTGTTTTTTTTGGATCTGTACTCCAGAACATTGCATTTAAAATAAAGCAATGAATATGAGACTAAATTGTTGACTATCATCTTTAATTTGAGGATATTTAATGAGATAAGATAAGATAAGATAAGATAAGATAAGATAAGATAAGATAAGATAGACTTTATTCATCCTCAGGTGGGGAAAGTTGGGTGTTACAGCAGCAGATAATTCACATCCACATCTAACGATCCATGAAGGAATTACAGACCTTTTTATATATAGTTCTACCATTTTAGGAGAGCAAACGTGACTGGACAAATCAACACAATATGAAATAGTCCATATTTAGTACTTTGTGGCAAATTCTTTGCATTTGACGACTGCCTGAAATCCGCAACCCACAGACATCACTAGATGCTGGATATCTTCCCTGGTGATGCTCTGCCAGGCCTGTGCTGCAGCCATCTTCAGTTCCTATTTATTTCTGGTGTGCTTTGACTTCAGTCTTTTCTTCAGTAAGTGAAACACGTGTTTAACTGGATTCACCATTGGTATTTGACTTGACCAGTCAAGAACATTACACTTTTTGGCCCTGAAAAGCTCCTTGGTTGCTTTAGTAGTATAGAGACACACACAAAGTATGGTCACATTTCCTGCTTGACATTATATTTCTGAGATTTTTATGTGTATGTGCCTGTATTTTAAATACATTAAAGCTTTTCAGCTGTAACTCCTGCTCTCACCACATGGGGGAGCTGTGGTTCAACAGGAGCTGTAGATTATTCATGGGGCTGTGTGAGGCTTCTTCTCTTGACAGAGAACATCCTACACGATGCAACACCACAAAAGTCTACTGTCTGCATTGTTTCCTGTTTTAAACAGGCATAATTAACTGTTCACTGGTATAACATGCCTGGGACTTAACAGTATGTTTGGGCCATTGTCCTGCTGCAAGGTGACGTCCAACAAGTTTTGAGGCATTTGGCCAGATCTGAGCAGATAAGATGTTTCTGTACACTTCAGATATCCAACACTTTAGAATCCATCCTGCCACTGCCATCAGCAGCCACATCATCAATGAGGACAACTAAGCCAGTTCCAGTGGCAGCCATACATGCCCAAGCCATACACTACAGCCATCTTGTTTCACAGATGAGGGGGTTCCTTCCTTTCTGCCTTCCTTCCTTTCTGCACACTTTCATCAAAAGGTTTCGGCTGCAGAAGAAGCTACTTCGGTGGTAGTATGGGGTTACAGAAGAAATCATAGGACAGATGGACCGACGACAACGTCGCTTTTTCAGTGGGCTAATTTGCCTAATCTTCGCGGGACTTTAGACCGCGGTGGAAACGCAGACAACCATGGGCTGAAGGAACCTTTTAGTTCCTTGAAAAGTAGTTGAAAAAGCGACGTCGTCGCCGGTCTATCTGTCGTATGATTTCTTCTGTAACCCCATACTACCACCGAAGTAGCCTACATTATTTTCTAATAACCGGGACAGCCCGGAGGGGTTTATTCCACTTGTACAACGGGTTACCAACAATGACTATATATGGTTATTTTATTATTTATATTTATTATTTTTATCGACTTATTCACCTGGAATTGAAATATTCTTCCGCGGCCGTTTGGGCATATTTTCACATTCCACAAATAACTGGCAACAACAGCAGAAAACATGCACACGTTGTAAACAATTTGCTGTTTTATTAATTTCTCGTCGTCAATTCCATATAGGCTAATCGCAAAATGACAAGAATAGAACGAAAACTCGGACTTGCGTGAAAATGTAAATTAGTAGTGGTACAGCCACCGTTTGCTTTCCTTCGAAGTTACTGCTAGCCGAGCAGCGAAGTGTGCCCTCCAGATGCAAACCATGCACCATAAATTAGTCCATAGTCTTCCTGGTCTTTTTGTGGAATTGAAGAATGGCAGAGTAAAATTACGGCAGTCTGAAAAAGCAAAAGGGACGATTACTAGAATTAACCTGTTATTTTACCCTGACAAAAAGTGCGGAAGGTGATTTCCAGTTTGCTTTTACTGTATCACTAATGTAAATTACGCATAACTACTGCATACCTCACATAACTGTATCAAACATTTTGAGTCAATTACAACGGGCTAACAAAGAAAATCCGGAAGAAAATATTCAGCAACCGAATTAAAATGTTTTGGTACATAATATGCTGTCCCAGCACGAATGCTTAGCATTTTATAAAACGGGGGTAAAATAAAGTCCCCGGAACTTAATTTAGACCCTAGTTCCTGCGGTCGAAATGCACTGAGTTCCTCAAAAGGTTCCTAGTTCCGGGGTAAAGTTCCTGCGGTGGAAACGCGGCTTAGGATCTATAGGCCACTGTGTGAATACAGACAGTATTGTTAGTATAAACATGTAGCATAAGACTGAGCTTTTTAATCAGAGTCATTAAATAAATCAAGTCATTCCTGTAAACTCAGAGTGAACGTTTTAGAAAATAGGCTGTATCCTTTAAATAGCTTTCAACAGCACTATTAACACAAGTGATCATTAACATGAAGCTGGTGTAATATAGCAATGTGTTGTTAACAGTTATGCAATGCTCCGTTACGTTGTCTGATTGTCTTTGTAAATTTCCAAGACTACCTCACTGAATACACAATATAGACACTAGTAACAAGATTATTCTGAAAATGATCAATACATGTTAAAATTTTAATTTAAAAGAACTAATTGCGTGTAATAAAAAGTAAAACAAAGTATTTTTGTTGGTATATAATAAAACCCTTTGATGAAGAATCGCACATACATTATACAATATATTTATCACATGCACTCACATTAAGAGTCATTGAATGTTGATATCAGACTAATATGTGCAATAATAGTAGTGTGATTGCCTAAGGCAACCACACTAATTAAATCGAGGATTATACATTTGTCTTTTTGTGTGTGTGTGTGGTGGGGAAGTTAATGTTCATGTTAGGCACTCATACTTATGCCGTGTGAGTATCTATTGTGTCCAGATACATACATGCCACCATTACCAAGAAGCTACATTTTTTTCTCCTGTTCTGGAGAAATACATGAAATGTTTGTGCTCACTGACTGTGTGTTAAGTTCATTGTGCAATTGAGGAAACTGGTTTCATATGAAGATCTGAGCTTTATGCCATCAGGCCTCCACATATCAATTCTGGAGACTTTACATGATGCAAAGCCTTTGTAATAACCTACATTCATGGTGGTCCTAAGCTCACCAATAAGTTTTTTTTTTCACAATTGATACATATACTCTGCGTATATACTGTATAAATACAAATATCTGTATAATAATTACAGTAATACTGTGTATTGTCGTGGTTTCCAATCGACAAAGTTATTCTTCTTTTTGATCTAGATTTAGCAGATTTCTTCTATCTTTTCAATAAAGAGGATGAGGCAGAATCTTCAGAATATCAGACTTTATTCTCAAGTAAATAGAGTACAAAGCCGTGGTGTCCGCGGAACAGCCCAACGAACCCCACAGATACATCAGCTTTTATTTCATTTCTTATCTTTTCTTATCACTTCTTCTCCCCCTGGAGGCATTTCTTTTGGCTGCACCACAGTCGTTTACTGGATCTTTATTTAGCTATAATCATCAAAATTAGTCGATGTTGATTGGTTAACTAATGCTGACAGCATGAAACCAATGTGGTTTATTCAGCTCTCATTGGTTCTGACATGAGTACAAAAGAGTGCAGCTGTTACATGGATCCAGATACATGAGTAAAGAGGTTATTCGTTTTATTTAGAAGATAATGTGTGAGTGTCCACTAAAATGTGTGAGTGTGCAGTGTTCTTTTACTTATGCTGACCATGCTGACCGTGTACTTCTACTTATAATTACGCTGACACTATGTGTGATTATGTACTAATACTATGTGATAAATAACAGAATAATAGAAGAATAATATGTCATGGAAATGACCAGAAATGTCCAACTAATTACCAGAAATTTCCAACAGTATCACACACAGCAATTGAGACGCTCTAAGAATTACAGGGCAATATGTGTACAGATAACTCATACCATCAAAAACTGCGAAAATACGCACAGATAAGAATACAATAGCCTGTGGTATGAGGACACAGCGAGAAACATAAAAGCGCTTCTGCCAGTAATTTACTGGTCTGTTTCTTTTTTTTTCTTCTTTTTTTTGTTACATGAAGTGCTTCCGTAACACCTCTGCTGCTCACGTCGTTTGAGTTTCCAGTTACAGTAGAAAGAGCCTTTCGTTGCCTCCCACTCACCTGTCTGCAGACCTACCGCACTGGGGGTGTCTCGCGCACTGTCCCCTTCTAAACTGTTTACGCCGATCAGTGCAAAGGACCCCAGAAAATTCATATTTTCGACTAGCCCGTAGCGGCATTTTGTGATGTCTATTTTATGACTGAATGGTTTGATTTGATTTGATTTGCACTCTGCAGTAGGTATTTTTCCCTGTGCATATTTGCATTTCCCTTTGTATAGTTTGTTGCATACTTGTTGCAATTTTTTCACATGCAGTCACATTAAGTATCATTGAGTATTGCTGTCAACCAGATCTTCTGACTAAAACATTACAACTCATAAATATAAGTTAATATCAAATATTATATATTTTAAAATGTATAATTCGTATTAAAGAGTTGTATACATACGGGGACTTCTTGAGAGCAAATCAGCAAGATATTGGCACTGAGTAGATGAAGAATTGCCCTATATACCTTCAGGTGTTAGGATGGGTGGCCTTTGTAGCAGGCAACCTATGCCTTTGAAGTTAGTTTCCATCTAAGTTAGTTTCCACTGCAGAAATGTGCATGCAGGGGGTCAGGGTGTATGTGTGTGTGTGTGCGTGTGCGTGTGAGTGTGTGTGTGTGTGTGTGTGTGTGTGAGAGAGAGAGAGAGAGAGAGAATGAGAGATAGACTGACAGACGGAGAGAGAGCAAGATTTATCATTTGCAAAATGGGAAACTGTGCAGTTGTTTTTGGCTTTTGGTTTGGCAAGGTTTATCGCTTGCACATCATTACAGAAATGACAGAATAGATGACATGGCATCCTTTTATTCACAGTAGCAATATACTTAGTTAACGTGCACAATCATTTCTTCACTATGGTTTCTTTATTTCTTCTGATTATCTTCATCAAGCACAGTGAGTATTTGCAAATTATTATTATTATTATTATTGTTGTTGTTGTTGTTGTTGTTGTTATTATTGTTATTTCCACGTGTCTGTATTGTATTTTGTTTTTGTTTAACTCTGTTTTCTGTTTCTCAGAAACTGCTGAAGGCTTTGTTAACCCTGCTCCTATAGTATTAGGGGATACAGGGCAAAATGTGACCATCCACAGCCGTATCAAAGAAATATCGAGCTATTACACGCGCATTAGCTGGTACCGTCTGAGACCGAGTGGACAGGTAGAGCACCTCGCTTACTTCAGCTCATCGACGATCGGCGGTTACAGCGGACTGCTTCCCAAAGGCTCTGATACTGCGTATCTAAACTTCTCGAGCGCCACAATCGCCAACTCCGGACGCTACTTCTCCGTGGCGGGCACTGCTCTCAGCTTAACACCTGGCTCCTACTCAGTTTTAGCCATAACAGGTAAGATATGGACATGTATTGTTTGGATTATTATTTGAGGTGTGATCTCGAAAAATTGTTTTTGTAGAGAGGGAAAAACGTGAGCAACATTAAGGATTACATTAACTGTAGACCGATTGGCCCATCTTATAATAGCTACACATTAAAATGTCCAGTGTTAAATCCAACTCTTAACAGATACCATTTGGTCCCACTCTGGAATGTGTGACCAACAGTCATTTGTTAAGAAATGAATTAACATTGGCATTTTACAGTGTATCTGTGTCGGAATAGAAAAAACATGAACATAAACAAACAATCATTCAGGATTGTTGATAGATTTCGCAGCGGAAAGGGTAGCCTACATCAGCCGTACGAAGTCTCTGCAATCATTGCGACGAGGACAAGTTGATGTTGAAACTATCAAAACTCACTATAACTAGGCTATAGACCTAGTTTTCATTTTGTATCTGGGTAAATTCTAATTCCAACATTTAATCTTATTTTATTGAGTGGCCTATATGAGCAGTGGGCTCTGTATAACGAATGTCCCGTTCGTGGACATTTGCCCAGGCTATTGCCTTGTAATGGACAGAAATCGGAATGTTAACCACATCAGTAGGCTGTAGCCAGTCTAAATATTCAGCCACTGATTTGATAAGATCGGAAAAAATCTTAGACCAGAATTTGAGATAACATGACAGCGGTGAAAAGAAAGAGGACGGCGCCATTTCAAGAGGTAGCCTACGCTATTAGTTTACGGCCCAAAGGGGTCCAAAAATGTATGACGACTTTCGACTTAATAAGTCAGGTTGATTATGTGGTATGGGGTTAGCCTAAATAAATAAGTAAATACCATATCCTGTAACAGGTGAAGGAAATGAAAGAAAATAGCTTTGTACAGGCAATCAGCTCCGATCATTATTTTATTGAATTCCATTCACTCTCGTTGTCCTTAGTATTCTCAGCTATTGAAGACTTTCAGTGCTTCAGTGACTGAGCGGTTGTTGAGGGCTGGATCGATTGTCTTGTTTAATTATCGAGAGCTCAAAATTCCACAACACCACTGACAAAGAAAATAACACCTACTTGAAATTCAGACTGGGTTTCGCGGTATATTTTAATTTTAGCCGTTCTAAGAACCAGGCTGCTAATACATGATGTATCTAGGCAGTTCAAGCAACTTTTCAGAAAAGCCTTTCATCCATGGCCCCAGCTGAAAAATTATTCGCTCATAATTTGCGAATGATTTCTTTTTCTGACCCTATGTAAAACTAAATAAATTGGCAAACCTAGCTTGGATAATACTATTATTTGGTTTGCAACTTTAGTCCTAGATTATTTAGTGGCAACCTCAGGACTGTGGAAAGCAGAAGTGTCAATTCATCCATACCTCAACATTTTCTATAAGACAATGAAAATGGCTATGGAAGTAAAAAAAAAAAAAAAATAATAATAATAATAATACAAAGTAAAATAAATAAATAGAAAGAAACTGTAAAGAACATGCTTCTCAACGGTAAAAACTGATGTTCTGTAGCTATTAATCTAACTCTGGGACACGAGTGAAGTTACCAATTTACCAAATGCGTAATACCAAAGTCATAAGACTGTCCACCAATCGATGTCATGTTATAATGTATTTAACCAGGTAGCTAGGTCAGTTGAGAACCATTGTGGTTTCATGAGACCCATTCTACTATATATCTCGTCTCTCTTTCTCCTCAGATCCCAAGAGCCTCCCTGTAATGCGCGTGTTCCTCAATCGCACAGGGGCCGTTGTTTGTGAATTGAAAGGTGGGGGTCCAACCTGGAGTGATCCACAGTGGGAAACAGATGATGCCAAAGACGGGCTGACGTTGCAGGCTGAAACTTTTATAGACGCGCAGGACGCATTCATACGGTCCTCCATCCTCTCTTTGAAAGACGGGATCCGTGCTTTGAACTGTGTATGCACGCACAGCACTGGAGTCATTATTCGAACCCGGGTCATGCAAGATAGTAAGAAAATGTTTTTTTCTCTCCCTCGTTTTTCCCTTTATCTTCTCGGGTCGTGTCTGCCATTCCTTTATCATCTTTGTCAAGTTATTATTCTAACCAAATTTTCATAATTGCAGGTAGCTTCATAGTGTATTATGAATTCACACAGTGGCCTATTTCATGTTCCCAACAACCCATGATTTCAATCTAGTTAAGAGTGTTGCGCAGTTTATCATTCAGCAAAAAAAAAAAAAAAAAAAAAATGCCCAAAATGCAATTTAAAATTTAGAATCAAGCATGGGGAGAATCAGCTGTAATGAGGTGCTACTTATTTAAATTTGAATGGTTGATAATTTTGCAAAACAAAATTGGAACTGGAATGTATCAAAGCTTTCATAACTAAGGCGGTGACAGTGGCAGACAAATTTATTATGAATATATACAATTGTTGTCACTTGCAATACAATCTGTAATTGTAGCCTACAGTTCCATTTACTTGCATGCACATTACAATGGTAAAAATGTGTACTTTTAGGAAGTAAAGCAATAAGACAATTGAGTCATGTATAATACATACACAGTCTACAACATAATATCTTAAGGCTTAGAGCCCTATACTCATCGAAGATACAATAACCTGAGATTGTTATCTGTCCTGGATCTATAACACTCATTCTCAGAGTCTGTGTAATTATACGTTGCTTTGTCATATTGAAATACTTCAGGCAAGGATCAGTGCCAGCTGCTGCGGTACCTATTTCCCCTGGCTGTGGTGCTGCTGCTGGTGACTGTGACAGCCAGTGGGCTGTGGGCCTGGAGACGGAGGAAGCAGAGCCCTATAGCACAGGTCAGATATTCAATACAACTGTCTCCTGAAATATATCAAGTATAATGCTGGAGTGAAGAATGCGCTTTCAGTAACTGAACTCTTTAGTAACTCTTTTTTTCATAATATCGCATGGAAAATTTATTCCACAACTCTTAGTATTTCCATTAAAAAAAACATTTCTCCCCCTCCCTCTCTCTCTCTCTCTCTCTCAGGGAATGGACAGCACATACGGGATCTGATCTGGATTTGTAACTCAGGGGTTGTAGGTTTCATTCCCCAATGAGACTCTACCACTGTACTTTGGCACAATGTGCCTGCACTGTTTCAGTACACATCCAGCTGTAAAAATGGATTGAGTGTAAAAAGAAAGTAATTTGCTCTGACAAGAGCATCTGTTGAATGTCTAAAATCCAATAGGACTTGAAGGAGCATTTCTTTATTTTCTTTACTTTGTAGACGTCACAGCAGTATTTGCAGATTAAAAACCTTTTTGGCCCATTTGTGGCTCTCTACACTTGTGCTTGCTTAGAGGATGATGCTGTGCAGTTTCGTTACTTTGAGTGATTTGATTTGAGTAGTTTTATCATGCCTTAATTTAAGTTAAAGGTTTATGTTGTACAATTGTATTGTAAGTTGTGTGTTTTGACAAACTTATTGCAATCGAATGAAATAAAAAAATCTTGACTAGGGCAAATGACAATGTTTAATCAAAAATTTTTTCAAACTGTTTCTTTTTTCTATTTCTCAGAAATACTGTGGTCATCACTGTGGTGCTATGTCAGACCATGGAAACATTTGTAATTATAGCCTTGCAGCAAGAAAGAGCTATGTACACAGGCAACAACACTATCAGGCAGTCAAGCAAGGGAAGTGGTCCACCACCTTTGCAAAATAGCTCAACCCACAGGTGATGCATTGCAATGTGACTGTACAATTTCAGTAAGCTTCTTCATCAAGGCCTATAATGTCATTTTTTAGATGAGCTTAGACTGGCCTATATTAAATTCAGGTTGCAATACTAAGTTAAATATCTTTTGCTTTTAGATTAACATTTATAAAACACAGTTCTCAGTGGAGCGTCCTGTCATTTGAAAGGACAACAGGACTGGCAGGAGTGTGCTGGTCATGTTGATGCAGGTACACAAATGCATTATGTAAAAAGTTGTTAGCTCATTTTGTATGAGCACCATAAGGAAACTGTGTATCTCAAGAAATAACAACAAAAAACAGGGCACACAAGCGACTTCCAGCTGAGGCAAATCGAGGAGAAACCAATCCCATTTTTGTTGACAAAATGTATATTTTTTAGTAAAATTTGACAACGATACATTGACCATGCTGGAATGTGTAGCTGTGCACAAACTTAATTTAAAAGGCTGGTGGCATAATTGCAGACATAATCTCCATAATCATCACAATGTGATTGTTTCATGCCACAAACTTTGATTATGAACCCAAAACTTACGATGGCTATTGGTTGCCTTTTGACCAGGGTACAATTTTGGTATGTCCTAAAAGGAGAAGAGTTGGTCTGGATTTGCGTGGTATATCATGAGGAATAAGGCTTTTCATAAATTCAGTAATAAAATACACAATAATAATAATAATAATAATAATAATAATAATAATAATAATAATAATGATGTGATGGCTGCCTTGCTCCACTTGCCTGGTTTTGTCAGGTTCTCTTGAGTTCCTGAACAGGAAGCTGGTGGGCGAGGTTGGGAAGAGTTCAATTGAGGCACACCTGTGCTTAGTGCCCTATTTAACTCTCTTTCACCCATTCTGGGGCTGGCTTGTCTGTTTGCATTCCCTCTCTCCCAGTCTGTTGGTACACTTGAGTTGTCTCATCTTACAACATTTGTCATGATACTTTTCACTGATCCCTGCACACAAGCATACACAATGAATAGCCAATACACTTCCACACCTCATGTTTTTATGATTTATCATGATTTATCACTACCATAAAAATGCCTTTGGTTGGCTGACCGTATAGCAGCTAAAAGAATGCTTGCACAGAGGTGGGAGCCACCACTATGTCCTAGGGCCTCATTTATAAAAATGTTCTTAGATTTATACTTGAACTTAGTCTTAAGATAATTTCCAACGGTTTCATAAAAGATACTGAGCATAACACCTTGCTTACCCAGGTTCTAAGAAGCCCATTTATAACTTACTTACCAGTGATCTATAAATCTCAAATTAACTTAAAATTGACGGCACCTGAACGTGCCTTACAATCAGCATTTACGCCTTGTATAATGCTAGCACAAATGAGGGTTTAGTCAGGAATAACCATGGACCAAAAGAGAAAAGCAAACTTTTGGGAAGACGCGATCACGGCGATGGTAGAGGAGATTGAAGATTGAAGACAGGCAGCACGTATTATTTGGTGGACTAAATAGTGCGTTGACAAACATAGCCAAACAGGTAGCTTGGGAGTGTGTCGCCACTGCAGTGAATGAAGTGGGGCAGCAAGACACAACTGTGGCTGATCTGAAAAAGAAATGGTCTGACCTTAAACTGCAAGGGGGGAAAAAATAGCCATACATAAACAGCAGGAAAATAACTTACGTCAAGTCTAGACTTTGCGTAGACATAAGATCATTTCCACGTCAAAGTAAGGTTTTATTTCTACTTGGTTTTCTGCGCAAGTCATACTTAAGATCAAAATTGATCGTAAGTCCGTTTTATAAATGAGGCCCCAGGTCTCATTGGGTGAATAGCTTCCTTGATATTATTTATATGGAAACATAAATAGCTCAGATACATAGAGCTAGAGAAATTTGATGTGTGGTACTCAGCAGCTGTTAGTGTTAATTAGTCCCCATTGTGATTTCAAGTAACTGATTTAAACTAGTTTTTTTTTTCTTGTTTCATCTCTCTTTTTTAATGAACTTCCAAGCCAGGTTGTGACAATAACAATTATTATACTACTACTACTACCAATAATAATAATAATAATAATAATAATAATTATTATTATTATTATTATAGTAATAATAATAATAATAATAAGAAGAAGAAGAAGAATGTTGATGAAAGAAAGAAAAATGCAAAGCTAAGACAGTAAATCCACAATTTTTTTAATTTGATAACACATTGCGTTATTAGCATAATGATAAATTGAGACCGTGAGAAAATGACTCAGTGTTTTACATTAGAGCCGTTTTTGTTTTTTTTTGCATGCAAGCCTGCATGCATGGAGTTGTGCTTGTCCTTAAAGGCCAAACAAGTAAATAACAAGTGGTTTCAGCGTGGTTGGAATTTTGGTGGGCTTTTGTTTCTTAAAAGCAGTCGGCAGATCTAAAAACCACGCAGCCTCGATGTTGTTTGTGCGCAAACAGTTAACGTCGGAGATGGTTGAGACACAGCCTTTGACGGCCTACTTCTCTTTCAAACAGTTTAGTTGCGGTTATTTCTGCGGGTTTTTTCAGTGTCGAGCGTTCGAAATGGCAGAGAAACGGTTGTGTGTGTGGCGAAAGTGTTTTCCATTAACGGAAACTCGCCCTTTGGCTTTTAGCGTGAGAAGGCGAGCCTGAATTTGACACGCATATCTGTAAGCAGTCCGTCTTATCTGGCAGACGAAACCGGACTGACACACTTGCACCATCGGGTTCTGCGGACATGCCACAGGTTCTCCATTTCATACTCTTCGCTCTGTCCTGCAGTGAGTACTAAATTAGCCTATATATATTTCAAATGTATAGAAAAATTATGGCGGTTAACTTGAAAACATTAAACCAAATAATATGAAATTATATGCTATGCTAATATAATCTGGGTATTTTGGCACTTGTCAGAGATTCTGTTTTAATTCGACCTCTTTGTTTATTGCAGCCGGTTCCGTCTCTTGCTCGATCGTGTTCGCCAGAGCGGGTGAGGATGTCACACTCAGTTGCCAGTGTTCCAAGGGCGGTGGCTGTTACGACGAGCTTGTCCGCTGGGTTCGAATGAATTCGAATGAGACACTGCAAATTATCGATACTAAATGTGAGAAATCGCCGTGCCGATTCACCAGCAAAAGAACAGACGATATCTGGGTTGCCCTGACGATTTTACAGGTGGAATCAGGGGATTCTGGGCGGTATTACTGTGGAGAGCACCTCAGTAGCTACCTCCAGTTTACCGATAATGGGACCGTTTTAACGGTCGGAGGTGAGTATAAACCACGTCCCCAAGTAATTTTGACTCGAAAAAATTATATTTTGGTCTAAATTGTGGGGAAATGGGTCCTGGCTCGAGATGAACGGGTCGTGATGTCAAAGGACCGTGATGTTGCCCTGTAACAATTCAGGGTTTAAGACTAGCCGATTAAGATATTTCTGGAAAATGTGTCAGAATAGGATCCTTACTAGGAATCTATGTAAAAACCCATTAATTGCTGACCAAACACACCTCGCACATGCAGCCTAAAACAGTGGCTGACAGGGCTTGTAGTCCACCTCAGTGGTTTTCAGCCTTAGTCCTGGAGGCACAAAACCATCATGCTGTTTATTCATTGCTTGGCGAAGAGGTTGAATTTGATCAAAACTTTATTGGATTGGAGTTACATGGTTTTAAGGAATCGGTAGGCTCAGCCTAAAATTTTAAAGGCATCATAGTAGGCTACAAGGTCTATTAATCAGCCGAGGGGAAAATAATTGCGCCCAACAGCAAATGGCGAATATCTATAATACACAAGCTTGATTATTCATAGCAACATAAAAACGAGTAAACCAGTGGTAGAGAAGCAGAATGACTTATGCGATGCAAATATTGAACGTCTTGCCATATGTATGCGTCTCCCAAAGTGGAATGAAACGCGCGATAACCAGCAGAAAAAAACTATGGAATGCTGAGAGAAGGATTCTCAACATCCTGGGTTTCCAGAAAAGTTTGGTTGTACTGAGAGACATTATGTCACCTGCAGTCGCGATTAGATCAAAGACCCCCCAAGTGTACCGATTGTGGTGTCACGGGGATCCACACAGAGTACTCAAGCATGAATAACTATTAAAAAAAAACACCAAGGTTGTATCCAATAGGCCACACTACGGCAGCGGCTCAGATTACATTTTTCAGGTGTGGTCAACCATGTGTTGATTTATTAGTGTTAAGGCACTGGGCAGCAAACGAGTTTTAATGGGCGAAGAATACTAGGCTGAAAAAATCTTCTCCGATAAACCAAAAGTAGGTCAGAACTTTAAATACTGTTTATGGTTGGTAGATACTTCAAACAAACGTGCAATTTGTTACGAATGGGGTCGCACTAGTCAAACAAAACTGAGACCACAACGAATGTTTGAAAAGTTTATTGAAATTGGAATAAATGCACGCGTGTGGATGCATGTAGGCTGTGAGTGTGTGTGCGTGAGTGTCGGGATATGTGAGCGAATGAGGTGTAATTAAAAAAAAAAAAAGTTGGAACAAAACACAATGCGGGACCGTATCAAATTATTTAATGATGAATTCATCCTAAACTATTGCATCCTCAACTATTCTTTTCTGCATTTGGCCAGAAAATAAAACATTTAAATAGATAGTCTTATGAGAGATTGCGTTTCACTGGCGCAGGCAACGTAGAAAACGTGCGCAATTCACAAATGAAACATTAAAATAAACATTGACACAACCAAATGTATTCTTCCACGTCATTTACAGAGACCAAAATTACTTTTGAAATGTAATTTTGGTGTCTGTAAATGACATGGATGATTAAATTGACGTGCAAATAAATGAAAAGGGGAAATGTATAAAAAAATTCCACAAAGACACATTATTTTGAATTTTAAAAAAGGATTTAGTATAACGGTGAAAGTTTTTACTGAAACGTTTTTTTTTTTTTTTTTACAGCCACATTACCCACATTAACTAGACATTTAATTTGTCAAAAACCTGAAAATGTACTGAGGGTGTCAACCTACATTTATACCTTGACTAATTTAGATATCACTGATTAAAAATATTGAAATGTGAATGTGTGAAGGTGAATTTGTAAATACTGGATCCTGAGTTCATGAAGCCACAGACAACCCAGAATGCTTGACGTTATTGTTAATAAAATAAATCTATCCAGGCCCACATGCCCATTATATTAGCTGAAATAAAATGATCCCAGGGACTTTGAAAGAGGGATGATTGTTGGAACATGTTTGGCCAGAGCTTTAGTGATACAGACAGCCGAACTTACGGATGTTTCACAAGGAATCATGGCTAAGGTGATGGCATGCATGTCGGAAAGATGTCTTCAGCTAGAGGCATCTGTGGTTTAACTGTAATGCCCGTAAATTGGTTCAAGATGCAAGGAAATCAGACAATCAATTCTGAATCATTTCACTACAAATTTGAACTTGAGAGCATGAGCTTGCAGTTTCATCGAGAACAGTGAGGAGAAGTACAACACAGAGAGGGATGCTATGTTTGGTCTTTCCTATATATTTGGAGTTGCCTGTTCATACTAACAAATATGTAATTTTAGGAATATATCTGCAGCTATACTAAACTGTAGCTAATTGGTTTGTTTTGTAATCTGTTGTTGAAATTGCATCTATTTATGGCACAATACGGCAGAAAAGGGCTCTTCTAGTAGCAGAATGTTTTCATTAAAAAATTAATTAAAAAAGCAAACATTTGGGCAGAAAATTCAACCTGAAGATACAATGTGACCTCTACCTGTAATTCAGAAGGATTATTGCTATGTTACCCTTTCACTGATCCTGAGACAAATTAAACTGAGCTGTGAATTCAGATGGGACTGTGGGGAGCATTTATTTAATCCTGATGGCACATTGTTCTGAAATAATTTTAAATATTTTCAGCAAGTAGGCTGTTAGTTAATTGTATTCTGTTCATCCATTTCACTATGTATTAGTAGACACTGAAATTAATTTAAACAAAAACCTGTAAAGATGAAGGAGTATTGTTTAACATTTATTTGCCCTAATCTGTTGTATTGTTCTTGAGCAGATGTCTGGACAAACAGCAGTGAATTGCATTTGCTGAATGAATGGACAGGTGAGGGTGGAAGCCCAGAGCTGGATTGGAGTGAAGCTCAAACATCAAACAGTAGTCAAGGGTTTATATCTGAATGGAGGTATGAGACTAAAGAGAGTGCCCTTCTGGATGTACGGCACACTGAGTTGCGCTGTGTAGTGACCAGACTCAGTGCCCCCTGGGTAAATATCTACTGGCGGTCGACCCGTGAATCATGGGAAAAAACTGGCCAGACCTCGTCTTTGTCAGCCACCGAGAGAGGGTAAGTGGGGTTCAGGGAAATTTTTGCATTCAAATGGACTATTCTTATTTTGCATAAAAATATGCATTTGAGGGCTTCTGAGTCAGTCAGTTGGTGAAGGCATAAACATAAACTGTAACCTGCAGTCCGCAGTGCAGGGCAGAATTGGCCTCATCCTCCCAGGGGTGGGTTAAGTCATCTTGAGTTAACCTTGCATGAACTCCACCCGTTAACAAGGTGCCCAGTGCTGTTACTATCAGTGAGAGACGCATCTGTCCTCTGACTGGTGCTTGTTCTCTTGTAGTAATGTGTGGCCTGCATGCTGTAAAATCGTCCCTGACTCTACAGAGCTGCTTGCTATTTATAGATAAACATTAGCCCTCCTTTACCTTATTAAATGGGGCAAAAAAATGTAAGGAAGAGGGTGAGCACGGGTACGACAGGCTTAAATATGCAATATGTCTCTAAATTAATAATATTTACAAAGTCCATGAAAATAATTCTAATCTTTTTGAACCCGATTTTTCCCCCCCTTGGAGAAGCACATAATCATCTAGAATGTGATTGTATGCTGTAGCATTAAGATTTGCCCTCACTGGAACTAAAGGGCCGAGCCAAAACCATGAAAAACAGGCCCAGACCAAGGGGTGTCCAAACACTTTTGGTGATATAGTGTGCATCAGGAAAGAAAGATGTACAAGTAGTCTATGCTTCTCTCTAACTTCTTGCTTTATTGTTTACAGGTACAGGGTAGAGAGCCAGTTGCGAATTGGACTAAAAGTGAAGTCTGACTGGAAGGATGAGTATGAGTACGAGCACGAGTACGGGTACCTAGATAAGATGGTGGAAATGGATGAAGAATTGTGGTGTGAGGTCCAGGTTGGGGTGAATATCTCTGTTCAGAGCCCAAAGTTTTCATTCCGTCAGCAAGGCCATACTGACTCTGGTTAGTATGAGTACACACTTTGTCTATCTGTCTTTCTGTCTGTCGGTCTGTCTATCTATCTAAATGACATCCTATTATGAATAGTCATCATTTGAATAAACAATTAAGGACATTAACAGGCTGTGCTTATATATCTTATTTTTTAAAAAGCTAAACATCCGCATGTAGGTAGACGTAGGCAACCAGCATGAGAACATGGCACACTACAATCTAATACAACATCGCCACCTGCTGTCTATGGATGCTATTGCACTTGAAACGTACTTCATAATTCCATGGCCATGAATTTATGAATGAATGTAAGAATGTGTACAATATGTCATTGTAAATTTAATATAATAGCCTTGATTGTTAGTATGTTTGTGTATAGCTACTATAATAGTCCAATATGGTTCTATGTGATTTTCAGAATGGTGCAATGGAGTCCTATATGGTGAAATAGCCTTTTGTGTGCTCTGTGTGTGCCTTCTCACCCTGCTCATCTGTCACTGTCTCCGCCACCAGCACAAAGGTATGCTGTTCATGCTCCCCTAACACTGAAGGAGAAAATGTGTGAATTACATGCCAGTAAACACCACATACAGTGACTGAAAGAAATTAGAGGTGTGAGAAATTAGAGGTGTGTTACTCCCCTGTTTCAGGTTCAGAACCATCAGCGACAGAAGCGTCACCAACACTGAACTCTTGCGTAAGCATTTCACATGTACTGTCACATGAACAGCATCATCCAATAACGGAATAAAGTATTTCATTTAGCTAAAGTTACAAATCACATCCATGCATGTCTTCGCAGAGAGATGTGTCCTCGGACATCACCTATGCTCATCTGGATATCAGGAAACAACCCAAGACAGAGAGACGACAAAGACAGAAGAGCAGACAGAAGAACAGTCAGGAAGACAGACTGGTGTACAGCGAAGTGAGATACAAATGTGAAGAAAGAGTACTGCATGGGTGAAAGACAGAGATTTGGATACCTACAGAAAGACCCGCTGATACTGCAAGACCTGCTTGTGGGGAGAAGGAAAGAGAGGCAAACAAAGACAGGCAGTCAATTAGGTTTCTGAAAATCCTGTGTTTCTGTCTCTCATTGTAAACTTGCAGGGTTTGTCATTTCTACCCAACCTTATAATTTTGGGGAAACATTAACATAAATATTTGCCTCCATAAGAATAGTGCTTCCTAAATGTTTATTACATCACATTTTGTTTGAAGATCGTTTTTTCTGCAGCAAGACAAAATTAATGTGCTACTTGTCACAATGTTTCATAATTTTTCTGTTGATTGATGAGAAATGTGGAGACTGTGCTGGATTTATCTTAAGTGAACAGTCTGGGCAATTACTTTGTTGCCTTAGCTCATGTTTTATATGATGAATTATTCAGTCATTAATTATTAAAAATGTTCCATTTTTTCTCATCTCAAAATAAATTCCTGTGATGCAAACTGTGCATCTTGTTTCCGCTATCTGGAGAGTAAAAGATGCTGATATTATATCTGTGTTACCAGCAGATATAAAAGGTTTATATTCACGCTGTAAGTACAATAGATTTGCTTCAGCTATTGTAAAGTGGAGATCGCTTGTTCATACTGAAACTCCAGTATTGTCTTGTCCTGTTCAAAAGTTCATTTCATCACAAAACTCATTCTTCAAGTTAATCCTTTTTTTGAAGTAACCCAGCTGTTGCTAACCACAGCATGGAGGCACATTGGTTAGCACTGCTGCCTCACAGGAAGGGGGTTCAGCCCAGATCCCCTATGCATGGAGTTGGCCTGTTCTCCCTGTGCTCCTGTGGGTTTCCTCTGGGTACACAGGTTTCCTTCCAGTCCAACAGCATATAGCCCTTGGCCAACACATGAAAATTTAGCCTCCCTGTCTAACTCACGTTTGCAGAAATGTTATTAATAGGCATTGACCTTGTCAAATAAACAAATAAATTAGCTTTAATTGTCAGTAATTTAATTATGTTTTAATTTTATTAATTTCGTTTTTTGTTATGCTGAGTCTGAAAGCTTTCTGAAGTTTGCAAGTTTGCGCTGCTGTGGCCATTGCCAGGACTTTCCGTACACCTTAACCATCTTGCTAGAAAGAAAGAGGAGGAGATAAAAGAAAATACAGTGTGCCGTGAAAAATGCAGTTCAGGAAGTAAACTATTCTTGAGGACAGACTGAGAAGGAGGAGGAAATCGCCAGACTTCAAAACATTTGTAAATGTAGCTCAGTCTCAAGGATTTGCAATTTGCATGTGAAAATCAAGAAATATGAAGAACACGAAAGGACATTCTAAAAGGCCTAATGTGAAAACTGCTTATGGGAGCCAAAAAAAAAATTTGACATTGATGGAAAAAAATGGATGTGTTCCCATGTGTTGGACACTGGACACCATAGGACTTAGTAATGGTGAAAAAAAGTATATCTGTTCAGTCTTTAAAAATTAATTAAGTGAAAAACTGCCAAAGAGAGTGCTTAATGAGTTCATTTTAAACAGAAAAACTGAAATAGTCAGTATATTCAGAGGGGAATGTGCAAGATAAATCAGGAAGTATTTTTTTACCATCAAAGGTGAAAACTAAGGCTTAATGTAGTTTAATGACATAACATCATAGTAAAGACATGTATGTTTTATTCAGGCAGCAGGGGTATGTACGGAGCAAAAGTTTCAACTCAAAATAAACTTGTGGCCAAAATGGTGGCCAAAAAAGCTAAATGGCCTAAAACTGGTGTTGATCAATCTCAAAAAAGCTCTCATAGAAATGTAACCTGGGGCTGAGAATGTCTAATTGCCACACCCAAATTTGGAACAGCAACTGTCTGCAACCACAGCCATATTGATGTGGGAACCTCACCGCCTGGGTCTGCCCCTTTTGCACACACAGCTCTACGTTATGAAATGGACGTAGCCACCTGCGTCTCTTGCCAAAGTCAGAAAATGAAAGCCAGGTACAAGAAGCTCTAAAAGCTGTTGAAAGGTTCTCATCACCCATGTGAAAAAATGGTATAGCAAAATATACCTGAACTATACTATTTTATACTTGAAGTATTATTAAAGTTTATATAAAGTGTGCTGAGTGTACTATTTTCCACATGGGGATCTGATTGTGAACATGAGAAAATGTGCAACATTGGCTCGGAAATGCTCTCCTGGCTCAACAATACCTGACTTCCCTGTTAGGGACACGGTTACCTACCTGGGGACAGGGATAAATAAAACCACCAAGGATATGAGGGATATGAATTTTAATTCATAGTTAGCAAGAGATCTTTCTGCATTCAAGGACTCTGTTACAATTGGAGAAAATCTTGCAAGAGTGTCATATGTTTTTTCATCACTAGAGGCCCCCAAAACTGTCATATGTCAACTACTTTTGATAGATTGCAATTTCATCTGGATAAATAAACCCATAGTATAAAAAAAGAAGCAATCGGCAATGAAATCAAGGATAGAATGTGTTAGATTATAGTTATTAAATCAAGTAATTAATATTAGTTGGATAGAAAGATGCATGGTTAACTCCATAATCTATGGGATATACTTCCCAATTTAGGTTTTTCATTTCCTTCTTTGATGTTCTTTCACTCTGGGCAAGCTTCCTGTTAAACTGGCCCTAATGTGTTGGTCACTTACAGTTACATGCAAAGACATTGGGAGAGTGATACAATTTTTGTACCTGTACTCTGTACCAGAGCATTGCATTTGAAATAAAGCAATGAATATGAGATTAAATTATTATAGACTATCATCTTTAATTTGAGGATATTTAATAAGATAAGACGAGATAAGATAGACTTTATTAATCCCCAGATGGGGAAATTTGGGTGTTACAGCAGCAGATAATTTACATCCACATTTAATATTCCATGAAGGAATTACAGACCTTTTTATATATAGTTCTACCATTTTAGGAGAGCAAACGTGACTGGACAAATCAACACAATATGAAATAGTCCATATTTAGTACTTTGTGGCGAGTTCTTTGCATTTGATGACTGCCTGAAATCCGCAACCCACAGACATCACTAGATGCTGGATATCTTCCCTGGTGATGCTCTGCCAGGCCTGTGCTGCAGCCATCTTCAGTTCCTATTTATTTCTGGTGTGCTTTGCCTTCAGTCTTTTCTTCAGTAAGTGAAACATGTATTTAACTGGATTCACCATTGGTATTTCACTCTAGTGTTTCTTTTGCGCCTCTACATCATGAAACCTATGCACTTGTTGTACGTCGCTCTGGATAAGAGCGTCTGCTAAATGCCTATAATGTAATGTAATGTAATATTTGACTTGACCAGTCAAGAACATTACACTTTTTGGCCCTGAAAAGCTCCTTGGTTGCTTTAGTAGTATAGAGACACACACAAAGTATGGTCACATTTCCTGCTTGACATTATATTTCTGAGATTTTTATGTGTATGTGCCTGTATTTTTAAATACATCAAAGCTTTTCAGCTGTAACTCCTACTCTCACCACATGGGAGAGCTGTGGTTAAACAGGAGCTGTAGATTATTCATGGGGATGTGTGAGGCTTCTTCTCTTGACAGAGAACATCCTACACGATGCAACACCACACAAGTCTACTGTCTGCATTGTATCCCGTTTTAAACAGGCATAATTAACTGTTCACTGGTATAACATGCCTGGGACTTAACAGTATGTTTGGGGCCATTGTCCTGCTGCAAGGTGACGGCCAATCAAGTTTTGAGGCATTTGGCCTTATCTGAGCAGATAATATGTTTCTGTACACTTCAGAATCCAACACTTTAGAATCCATCCTGCCACTGCCATCAGCAGCCACATCATTAATGAGGACAACTAAGCCAGTTCCAGTGGCAGTCATACATGCCCAAGCCATACACTACGGCCATCTTGTTTCACAGATGAGGGGGGTGTGATGGAGTGGGAATTTTGGGAGACCAACCGCGACTGAACAGGGCGTTCTTTAAGCTATTCACCAGAGGTAGAATAACCACAGTCTCAAGAGCCAAGGACAGCGGAAAAATAACGGAAAGGAAAACAATACTCCTAAGGGAGAGTATCCCAAAGAAAAGCTCTACACAACACACGTACTGGGTAAAAAAAAACTGAAGCTTAAGGAGTATGAACTTTCTGAAAATAAAACAAAACTGCCGGAGCAGAAAACGGAACAACTCAAAGAAAACAGACCTCGAACCGAGGCTGAAAAAGTAACACCCTAAAGAAAGAATTCTGAGTTTAGGTTGTGGCACTAACTTGTTGCCAACAACCTAATAAGCTAGACTGTTGTGCTAATTTTATAGCCACAACAATCCAATATCGCAACTCTCAATCCTGTTTACCTTTTACCTTTTATCTCGCTTTACAGATTACCGGCTCTCGTGCAACGTAAGTGACACTGAAGCAACGCTTATCGGCTTGCTCGGGGTTTAAATCAAGCGGCCAACCAGACTTCGTTTTTGTAGTTCCTGGTTGCTCACTAGCGCCACTACTGTTGGCTCCAGTATAGGTGTTTTCATATCCGGTTTCCATGTAAGTCTACGGTACAAATACGGTCAAAATACAAAGTCAATAATTTTTTCTCATGAGAACAAATAGTCACAATATGTGTATTTTATTCGTCTTATGACTGTCCATGGGTTGATTTCATGATTTATCGTGTCATTTGGGCACTGTTATAATATTTGTTGTGGACCAATGAGGTACAGTTTACGTCACTTCCTTATTACTGCAGATGACTACGCTACAGTAGGGGCTACAGTCTATGGTCACTGGAGTGGGAGGTGGCGCCTCTTGGCCTTGACATTGCGGCTCCGACCACGGTAGCTACACCTGTGCGAAGTCAGAAAATGCAGGCATCCCATTTCGTAGTGATTTCATTGTGGCGTGTACTATTTACAGCTGCACTAGACGACCATAAAATAATCCTGCTCTGAAGTTTTTCGGTAGCCGAGTCATTTTTACTATTTCCTTTAGCCTACTTAACCAAATAATTAGTTGGCAGAAAGCGTAATCATCTTGCTATATTTGGTAGTCCAGTAGCCTATGCTAAAACAGTTCGCAACTTCGGCTACCAAGCCATTTGACTAGCTAACCCTAACCGGCAAATATTAAATCTGTCAAACGTGTTTGACGGCTTGTCAGTCGTGTACATTCCATAAATGTCTACCTGGGCCATGCTTCACGCATGTGACAAAGCTACTATAATCCCGATTTTGGGATAAACACTGCAAAATTTTCAGTTTCACGAAGCGAATTAAGAGTCTTAAGGTTTATTTGCTGAATAACATACAACACACGATGAAATCACACACACAGAATTTAACAAAATTAACCATCTTTGTAAGACTGGCATTTAGAAAGGAACATGTTTTTAGCATTTAAGAGACCGACAAGATTATTTTAAGACAGTGGTTCTCAGAATCAGTCCTGGGGGCTCCTTGCGTATATTGGCTTTTCTCCATTAGTTTTGATGATTTACAAGAAGAAAAAAAAAATAGCCTAATAATTAGAAATTCAATGTACATTATTTTTGTCTTCATGCACCAGGTGGAAAACTTGCTGTACAAAGTGCGTTGTCATATTTACTTGGTAGATTTGTTAATCGCCGCTGATTTTATTCGGTAGAAAGTGACTTGCGAACGATCACCCAGCAAGTGAACACCACAAACGGCGATGGAGTAGCCTAGCTAGTACCAGTTACTGACGGTGGCGAAAACGATACGACGATAACTTGCTCGGTTAACAGCAGGTCTACCAGACAGTAACGAAAATTAGCCTAGTCAAATCACCAGTAGCCTACACATCTCTGATTGATTGACCATCAGTGTCGTCGATGTTCTTCCCCTGTGGTTCATATTGCTAATGCGTGAGCTAACCACGGATAGCCTACCTAGCTCACTGGCAAGCTGATATGCTAGCTAAGCATATTCGTTTTGCTGAGAAACATAAATTGAAGATAACTGAACATAATTGTATTATTGTCATACATATAACGTGATTACATGACACAGTACAGTCACGGATGGAAATTAAACTCCGTAAACATTTGATAATATATTTTAAAACATAACGGCAGACAGTCAGCTAGCCTCAAGTTCGTTCTGCAATCGTTCGTTCAGGTTGATGGGCTTTTCCGCACCGGACTGTCAATCACATAGTAAAAATCACAAGACCGCTTAACTCTATGGTTTTGGCTCCAAATCGACAGCATGGCTGCGCCCGCCATTGAGCTTCAAAACGTGTTTTAGAGGCCCACGGAGATTCAATGGGTGACGTCACAGTAGCTTTGTCCATATTTTTTACAGTCTCTGGTTTAAATAGAACGCCAACAGTTGCAAATTGTAAAAAGAAATTTGCACGTGTATAATTCAATCAACTCAATGGCCGTAATAACTGAAGAAAAGACGCATGACCAAACCAATGGCCGTAATAACTGAAGAAAAGGCGCAGAAAGGAAAATAAATGGTGGTATCAGCCAAAACCATGACAGGGGGTGCTTTTGATCATGAGCAGTCCCTTCCTTTCTGCACACTTTCATCTTTCTTTCACCTTGGTACATGTTCATACTCATCTCGTTTGCCTCATCTGTCCATAAGACTTTATTCCAGGACTCTACGGTTTTTAATGTACTTTTAGAAAAATCTAACCCTGGCTATTCTGTTTTTGAGGTTTACTGGTGGTTTGCATTTTTTGGTGAACCATCTGAGGTTATGCTGGTGTAGTCTTCTCTTTATGATAGCCGTTGACACATCTATACCAACATCCTGTGGAGTTTCCTTGACCCGTTCAACAGTTGAAGACAGTTCAACAGTTTTTTTTCCACAATGAAAAAAGTCTGGTCCAAATATAGCAACGGGCCCATCCTATCCTTCTCTACATTCAGAAATCAATGCTATTAGCATGATGTAATAACATAACATTTATTAGAGATATACATAATAGGAAGCTTGTTCATGCAGTCATATACCAGGGGGCCTCTACTTACAATGTCACCTGGAATCAGTCACAGACTTTTCGAGCCTTTGGTTGTCTAATACCACAGCAGACTAGACTAAAATATATACAGTATTGTTTTTACTCCTTCTGGAAATGACTAATAAGGGGAAAAAAATAAAATATAATTTTAGGTTTAGTTCAGTTGGTTCATAGTATGCCAGTACACTCTAGGATCTATAGGCCACAGTGTGAATACAGACAGTATTGTTAGTATAAACATGTAGCATAAGACTGAGCTTTTTAATCAGAGTCATTAAATAAATCAAGTCATTCCTGTAAACTTAGAGTGAATGTTTTAGAAAATAGGCTGTATCCTTTAAATAGCTTTCAAGGGTCCTGTGGCTGGGCTTCATAGAATGGCGCTGTCCCGGGTCCTGAACAGCTGGCCTGGTGGCAGGTTTGAGCTGATGCCTATAAGGCTGGGAGGGGCACTGCGGGGGCATGCCCCGATCCACGCCACACAAGATTATTCTGAAAATGATCAATAAATGCACATTTTAATTTAAAAGAACTGATTGCGTGAAACTAAGTATTTTTGTTGGTATATAATAAAACCCTTTGATGAAGAATCGCACATACATTATACAATATATTTATCACATGCACTCACATTGAGTCATTGAATGTTGATATCAGCCAGATAACCAAAGCAAAACATAAACAGTACATCTTATGGATATTAATTCATATCTAATATGAAATATTACAGCATTTAAAAAAGTATAACTGGATGTGCTGATAATTGAGAGTCATGCACCAAAATCTTTGGCACTCAGTAGATGAAGTTACCCTATGAAGTAAGTTTCCATCCAAGTTAGTTTCCACTGCACAAATGTGCATGCAGGGGGTGAGAATCTCTCTCTCTCTCTCTCTCTCTCTCTCTCTCTCTCTCTCTCTCTCACACACACACACACACACACACAAACACATACACTGTGGGTGGGTGTGTAATGATGAGATACTTCTCTCTTTTTTGGTTTTGCAAAATTTGAAACAGTTCATTACAATTCATCTCATCATGATTTCGTTATTCATAGTTTTGCTGATTATCCTCAAGTACCGTGAGTATTTGCTATTATTATTATTATTATTATTATTATTATTATTATTATTGTTGTTGTTGTTGTTGGTGTTGTTGGTGTTGTTGTTGTCGTCGTATGCAAGTACTTGAAGGTGGATCATGTTTAACTCCGTTTTCTGTCCCTTAGAAACTGCTGAAGGTTTGGTTAACCCTGCTCCTATAGTGTTCAAGGACATAGGGCAAAATGTGACCATCCATAGCCGTGACGATTTATGACACATCCGTCAGTTGGTACCGTCTGAGACCGAGTGGAAAGATGGAGCAAGTAACTAATTTCTACCCATACAAGTTAAAGGACGGTCGTTACAGGGGAGAGCTTCGCGTGGACTCTAAGGATGCGCATCTAACCGTCTCCAGTGCAACAATCGGCGACTCCGGACGCAGCTTCGCCGCGGTGCTTTCTGACAAATACTTCAAATTGGGTCCCTCCACAGTTGTAGACGTAATAGGTAAGATACAAGTGGATGCCATGGCAGAATTACGTTGGGGATTCTCCTGCAAAATTGTCTTTGTAAAGAGCAACATTTCTGCGATATTGCTGATTGCAAAATTTGTAAACCGGAAGGTCGATCTCATAACAATTATCTGTGTATAGGATATATATATATATATATATATATATATATATATATATATATATATATATATATATATATATATATACCGATCAGCCACAACATTAAAACCATCTGCCTAATATTGTGTGCGTCCCCCTCGTGAAAAACAGCTCTGACCCGTCGAGAGTTTGTAAAATCATGTGGAGATAATTCACCCTCTAACAACATCTTAGCTTTTTATAGCGCTGTAGCAACTAACAGCGTAATAAACTACCAATAGTGTAATAACTCCCAATAACGTAATCCATTTCAATTTTTTTATGTAATAAAAAACAATTAATGTAATAAGTAGTAGTAGTAGTGTACTTTATTGATCCTCGCAGGGAATTTGCACTGTTGCAGCATCACCTGTACCACCTCAGTTGCAAGCGTTGGTATCTTTTCATCCACTCTTTCATACTTTTTTCTGAGAGTGTTTTTAAAACACAGCAGAACGAAGTCTCGGCTATCATTGCCACGAGGACATTGTTGAAGCTGAACCTATCAAAAGTCACTGTGAATAGACTACACTCTGCATCTTGTATTTGGAAAATTCTGATTTCACCATTTAATCATATTATAGCGAGCGGCCTATAAGCAGTGGGCACTGTATAACTGGTTTGTTCTGTTCATGGACATTTGGCTCTTTGTAACGTGAACCCTATGAGTTTCAAAAACAAAAATCTCACAATATCTACATTCATTTGATAAGATTTCTCAAACTGGGAAAAAAATTTGAAACCATTCGACTTCAAAGACAACTGAGTTTGAGGCAGAGCTAAAATATTTGATTCAGTAGTCTTCCTTTCATCCAACCACAAACGCCAAATTCAGTTGTCCAACAATAAGTGCTTCAAAGATTCAACAGAAACAAAAGAGGGAAAAAGTAATAAAAATATAAATAAAATCTGATTGAATTTGCTCACATTCTTCACCACCTCATTTGCTATTCTACCCCAGTTACTGAACACACAACACCCCCAACACCCCAGATAGTTTTGAACATCTCCACTTGAAGCTTATCATAAATAAACTCAAAGTTTTACTCTGGCACAAATTAGGCCTGAACATTACAACAAAATCAAACTCTGCCCTTTGTACCATAGAATCTTTGTGGCTTTTCAAAATAGCCAGTTTTTCCTGACCAAGAAGAAAGCCTTCAAATGTGCATCTGTGCTTTCATCCCTAGTGGACACATAAATACAAACAGTTTCAGATAACACACAAGACAACACATTAAACATGGCCTCAATATTCTCAATTATTGATTACAGTTCAGCTGTCAGTGACTATTTGTCTTTGATCGCTCCCTTATCTTGTTGAATTATTGAGCGTGCTGAGTGATTTGGATAACACTTTATTACCTGGTTTTCAATTTTGTTTTATTTATAAAGATAAATAGTTATGCCATAGGATTGTGGGAAGTTTCATTCCTACCTCAACATGTTTTGTAAGATAGACAATGAAAATGGCAATGGCAATACAAAATCTGTACAGAAACATGGTTCTCAACTGTAAGGTCAAACAACTATGTGGTTATTAATCTAACTCTGCTATGTGAGTGAAGGTTATCAGTTCAGGAAATGCTTGAAACAGGAGGCATAACTTTCCCTAAGTGTGTCCACCAATCAATGTCAGGTTATAATTAGATTTATTTAACCAGGTAGGTCAGTTGAGAACAGGTCCTCATTTACGGTGATGACCGGGCATGTAACTTTAATCTCATAAAAAACACGTTTTCAACGTACAAAAATGCCAAGTTACTCAAAAGTATTGATATCAAAATGACGCCAGGTTACGGTACTACAAACAATATAGGCTATCTTGCCTCACCGAAATGACGTAAGATGTATTTCAAAGCAATGCTAACCAATATTTCCTCAGTTCTTTCAAGTCACTTTTGTACGTTGAAAACGTGTTTTTTATGAGATTAACTTTACCGAAAGGCTCCCAACATAGAGGGAAATTAGGAAATTTGGATTCCATTTTTCCCATGGCATGCAGGAACGGCCGCCGTGGGCTGTGCATGGCAAATTGTGGTCACTCACTCACTCACGGATGACCTTTGAGGGATGTTTTGCGCAGGCGGTGCCAGCTAAAATGTGTCTGCGGGAGTGAGTTGCGCCGTGGGTCTGGACAGTTCCGTGCTTGTTTATACCAGGAGTTGCTCAGGGCAGGACTGAATGAACAGTAAATGGCTTTTCAGGTTGTGTGTTGGCCATGTTTGGTTATGGAGAACGATACATTAGTAGCTTACATGTATATGTATTCTTACAATACATGAGCAAAAAGAGGATTTTAATTTTAAGTCAGCACTTGGTGTCGTGAGTTGCGTAACGTGATAATATTTGGAGATCGTTAGGATGAATGAAAAAGAATATAATTAGCCAATAACCGGTCTGATCTGAGTGCTGTTGTGGAAATTGTCACAATCAACTTATATTTGTGCTTCATGGTAAATGGTAAATGGACTGCATTTATATAGCGCTTTTATCCAAAGCGCTTTACAATTGATGCCTCTTATTCGCCAGAGCAGTTAGGGGTTAGGTGTCTTGCTCAAGGACACTTCAACATGCCCAGGGCTGGGTTTGAACCAGCAACCCTCTGACTGCCAGACAATCTGTCTTACCTCCTGAGCTATGTCGCCCACTTCATTGCCTCTTGGTCTTACAAAGCTTAAGCTTGCAACTGTGATTTTAATAAATGGTGTTTCTCCAAAACATGGTAAAAAAAACAAAACAAAAAAGAAAACACAGGCCTGCTTTCTGCCTCACTCACTACAGTGAATCAGCTGCATGGAGGAACTGGTTTACAAGTGACTTATGCAAATTCAGTCACTTTTATGCAAATGAGTGACTGATCAGAGAAAACCCAGTATGAACCACACCGTTATAAGAAGCGCTCCTGCCTACTGCAGCTACTAACACATCACACGAAAGTCAAGGTTTAAACTAGAGCTGCAGTGGTTTATTCATGTACACTACACTTCCTGTACTGTAATACCACTTAACAATTGTACATTTTTCAGTAAAGCTCGACACCACTGAATAATATTAACATTTTTAACATTTGTTTACAAAAGGAACAGGGACATAAACATTAATGAGAATTAGAAGAAATTCATAATGGTAAAAACACATTACACTCAAACTGCAACAAGTGCTGAATTTCATATGTTCTAATCACAAACATGTCTTCCAATAAAACATTTCTAAAGAACGTTATTACTGGTAATATAGACGGTTTGAACTGTATTTGTGAGTTTCGGTAAACGTATCAGTCTGTGTGTGGCACCCAGGCCCCCTCCTCCTCATACTGAGGTCCTTTTGCAATCATAATGGTGCCATAAGATTCCTCCTGTTCCACACTGAGTATCCTTCCTGAAACAAACACTGTTAGTGGGAAAGAAACCCACAAAAGTCACACATGAATACCTACAAATACTCCATACCGTCAATACCGTTCACAGACCAGCAAACCACAATGCTTAGCATTGACAGTAGTCTACGCAGCAGACACATTTACAGTTCTGCACACAATCGTCCAATGAGTCTCGGGAAGGGCTCACCGAGTAGTGCGGAAAAGGAGCACGCTACAGTACTGCGGTCAGCCAGAGGGGGCAGCAGAGAGTGGAAGGACACCTCGCTGTGCTCCTGGAGGGGCTCCCGCAGCATGCTGTGAGGGAGACAGGAAGTAAAGCTCAGCTCCGACACCCTCAGGCCCCAGAGCGCACGGATAGAGACAGAGGTCCTGGGACTGGGACACACGCACTCAGATGCAGGAAGATGAAAACACAGACAGAGACACGGGGGAGTACGGGCAGAGTGAACATTACCCCATGAGATTCACTCTGGTCAGGACCACCTGCTTCAGCTCTCCCTCTGCCGGCCTCTCTTCCTCCTCAGGAATATCCTCCAGCGGGAAGAGAATCTCTCCTGTAGGAGACCTGCTCACACGCGCACACACACACACACACACACACACACATACACACCACACAAACACACGCACACACACATACACACACACGCACACACACACACACACATACACACCACACACGCACACATACACACGCACACACGCACACACACACGCACACACACATACACACACACACATACACACGCACACACGCACACACACACGCACACACACATACACACACACACACATACACACACACGCACACACACATACACACCACACACACACACGCACACACACATACACACACACGCACACACACACACATACACACCACACACGCACACATACACACGCACACACGCACACACACACGCACACACACATACACACACACACACATACACACACACACACATACACACGCACACACGCACACACACACGCACACACACATACACACCACACACACGCACACACACATACACAATAATACATAATCAGCTTGGGTTCCTGGCCACACAATAATGAGCAACCCTCTCCAACTCCTGCTTCGCCTGGCCTCTACCGTTCCCATACACTCTCTCCTTCTCAACCCACTCTCTCATTCTTCTCTCACTTTAACACTATCTCTCCAATTTTATCCTAGCCTCCCTCTCCTGCTTTTCCACAGCATCTCTCTCTCTCTCTCCCTCTCTCCTTCCCTGTCCCTCACTCCTCTCCTCACCCTCTGCTCTCTGGCATGACGAGGTGGGACACGTCCCTGTCGGACAGCTCCCCCAACAGCTCAGTGGAAACTGGAACAACAGCAGCCATGGCAACAGGTTACACTCGTTTATCATTGGAAAACACTGAAAGCACCATTCAGCCAAACAACTTGATATAAAATAATTACACTGCAGTACTGGAATTCTACTATAGCGAGGTCAAAGACATACCCTGTACCTGCTGAGCAAAGGCCACCTGTGCACAGGTGAGGACAGAACTGCACCTCGGAGAAGCTTAGGAACAGAAATAAAGATCATATCTCACCTGACACTTCAGGCTGAGGCCGTTCTGACTCCACTAACTCTCTGGCAACCTGAACACACAGAGGAACACAAAGAGAGGATAAAAGACAGAAATATCTAACAGGCAAATCATATAAAAATCATTATTACTTTCACGTGTATTCTTAAAATGGTTACTACTAGAACCTGGAGATAAGACACAGAGAGCAGGAATTAGGGGTAGCCATTTGAGGTGTAAATGTGTGTGTGTGTGTGTGTGGGGGTTTACAACTTGGTTTAATTATTGCCTGATCTGTTCTCTCTATATAGTAACTGACAGACATTTCCATAATAGCCAAAGCTGTCCCTCCCAAAAAGATCTAAAAATATGAATATTTAATGTCACTATAATCCTCAGTAGTATGTGAACTTCTCTTAGAAGTTTGCTAGTTGGAGTCCTGTGTCTAGGTCTGGCATTCTACATTTCATCTCTGGGCTTTTTGGAATATTCCGCTGTTTTTTGGTTTTTGAATTTCATTCTTGGCAAATTTTGGGATTAACGTCGGAGAAACAAGCTGTGGTTTGGTATCTTATTTCATTAATTCCATTTGTGACAGTAACTTGTCTATTTCTGTAACATTAATTGTTTAAAGTAATTAGAACTGTGTCTTTAGATTAAAAATTGATTGCTTGCATCTTAATAAATCTCAATTTAAATCTGGTTCTGAGTAGTGCAGTTTGAAAAAGGTTGATCCAAATCTGGTGATTTGGATCAACAGATACAGAGGTGAACAGATTATTTATTCTTTATTATTATTTATTAACAGGTCATTGTCTAAGTGAAAACACAGACAGCAGTCCAAATCTCTCTTGCCTCTTTTGACCCGTCCTCCTCTCTCACTTCCTTATCCGCCACCCTCTCTTGCTCTACTGCCGCCAAGCTCCCTCTTTCCGACTCCGTCTCCCCCTCCTCCACCCTCTCCCCGGCAGCCACACTCGAGAGGGGGGTGACGACCGCTGCCCTTCTCCACAGATCCAGGATATCTGGGTGGAGGGCTAGAAGGTAGAGCACGGGGCCCGGAGTAACTACAGGAAGCTAAGCTGAGATCTATACCACGGTGCTGAATCACTGCCTGGTCTAAGCTAGCAAGCATACCGCTGCCCCCTAGTGGCCTGGCGTTGGCCCAGCAGTCAGTGCTCCACCATTTTGTATATCAGCACTACAGTGGTCCGTTGACGGCTGGTATGGTCGATTTTAATTATCGGATGTCACTGGGTTTGGGACTTGAGCCCACAGCCTCCCACTGTTAGGACTTGTGGTGGACCAGAAGTCTAATGAAGTAGCTGAGGAATCTCCAGACAAAGGCTACAGTATGAAAGCTGTTAGACTTCAGTACGTTAATATGGGTGCTGCGTAGCAACATGGCGACACTCACCAGTGCAGGGATTGCTCAGGAGCTCCACCGGAGAGACACTTCTTCTGGAGGGAGGCTCAAACAACTCCTAACACATACACACACACACACACACAGACACACACACACACACAAACACACACAGACACACACACACATGCACACGCATACACACACACAGACACACACACACACACACATGCACACACACACGCAGACGCACACGAACACACAGCTTGGTTTCAGAGAGTGAGACTGAGATCTATCATGCATGCCAGTAATCAGATGATCCAGAATGTCATTAACTGTGTCATATGTGAATTTGTGCTTGCATAAATCCATCACTGTATTAGTGTGTATTTTAGTCTAATCATGCGGTGTGGTAGCAGGGCCTGGGTCTGAGAGGGTCAGTGTGGTACCAGGGCCTGGGTCTGAGAGGGTCAGTGTGGTACCAGGGCCTGGGTCTGAGCGGGTCAGTGTGGTACCAGGGCCTGGGTCTGAGAGGGTCAGTGTGGTACCAGGGCCTGGGTCTGAGAGGGTCAGTGTGGTACCAGGGCCTGAGTCTGAGCCGGTCAGTGTGGTACCAGGCCCTGGGTCTGAGAGGGTCAGTGTGGTACCAGGGCCTGGGTCTGAGAGGGTCAGTGTGGTACCAGGGCCTGGGTCTGAGAGGGTCAGTGTGGTACCAGGGCCTGGGTCTGAGAGGGTCAGTGTGGTACCAGGGCCTGGGTCTGAGAGGGTCAGTGTGGTACCAGGGCCTGGGTCTGAGAGGGTCAGTGTGGTACCAGGGCCTGGGTCTCAGTCAGTGGATCCTGTATCGCCTCCTGCAGCTCCTCTGAGGGAATCTGAGTCTGCTCGTCGATGAAGAGCAGCTGCCGCCGCCGCCGTGGTTTCTTTGGTGGAGCTGCGGGCTCTGGCTGCGGAGAGAGAGGAAAGGGTTAAACCCTGCAGTGCAGAGAGGAGCCCAGGGGAACTCCAGTCCGGTCACTGAGGCACAGCGGTACGGCACTGACACACTGTTTATCCTTCCCTCTGCTCCCGGTCACTCAGAAACGACACAGCACCGTGCGCGCGTCACTCTTCCCCAACACCACTCACCTCCAGACCAGGACTGTCCCTCCCTCTCTCCTTCTGCCTCCGTCTCTCCTCCGTCTCCCCCTCCCTCTCTCCCTCAGGGGACGAGGGCAGTGGAATGACAGACACCGGGGTGGTCTCCAGCGGGGGCGGGGGCAGGGGCAGGGGCGGGGTCGAGGGCGGGGCCGGCGCAGGTGTCTCCGCCTCCCTCTCCGGCAGCAAGGTGAGATCCTCGGCAGTCACCGCGGTGACCCCCAGCCTGCCGGGAAGAACGCGGCAAGTCAGCACGCAATGTGCAGAAGCGGCGTGTGGAAATCACCATCAACATGATGACAATACGCCTCCAATCCTCACACACCTGTCTCTGCAGAGCGTGTTTGGGGCCCAATCCCTACAGAATGACCGTGAGCCCAATTAACCTTTCTCTAGCAACCTGTAAACTTCTATCTGTTGCACCTATCGAGTCTTTTTCATTATACTGTTACACTATGTATGTCAGCCAGCTGTCCCCTTCTCAAACGGTCTCTCTCTGCTCTGTCCGTCTCATTCAGTGTGACTCACTGCAACGCGGAGACTGCCGCCTGCTGCAGTTCCCTCGATATCTCTGCCTCCCTCACTTCCTCTCTCTCCTCCACTTCTGAAAGACAGACAGAATTTAGCCTCCGCTGTGATGCTCATTACAGGGCCTGAGACTAGCATGTGAGTTCAGTGGATTAGGGTTTGCCTGCAGCAGGGCTGTCCCACATAGAGCAGGCTAAAGTCTCCCAGCGCTCCCTCTCTGTGACACCCCCCCCCTCCCCTTTGACTAGGGGTGTAAACCTCAGGCTTCACAACAAGATACTATTTAGACTCTTGAGCCAACGGTTCGATATTCAGCAATATCACAAATTCTGCTACGACGTGATCCAAGATGATTTAATAACGATCACTATATATGATCCGGCTAATATAATCCTGTTACCACGCACACATGCAACCACAATGAGGCTGAGAATGCAAATACTTACTGACGTTGCGTTAACAGAAGGAAAAATGGCGGAAACGTAAAGAATGACGTTGGCAGTGTCGCTAGGGAGCAAACTGCCCTAAGATTATAGACATTTAAGTAAATATTTTCCTGGGATTCATAACAATACGGACAGACTTTTGCAGGATCGTTGCCCTTTGACCCGGAACTTCAGTCCAGATCAACGCATTACCGCTACCTTTAAGGCCTTAACGCACCTTCAGGAAACTGGTCCTGCTGCTCCATCAGCATGTCAATTATGTCCATATGCCTGGGCGTGACCTCTGGCAGGTCCGCCCCTTCAAACTGGAGACCGGACGGAGAGATGAAAGAGGAGTGGCGCACAAAAAAACGTAATTAAACAATAAGAAAATTAAGCATGAGACATGACACAGCACATTTAAGATTACCAGTGATGTCGTTTGTGTGATTTCAGTACCTCTGCTGCAGGAGTAACAACGAGCTCCCTGTCTACCAGAGTGATAGACTCAGGGGATGCAGTGATGCCTTTGAATACAGAAAGAGTATGGCAACTTAAAGAGAAAGCATAGCACCTCTCCCCTCAAACACACACACACACACACACACACATACACACACACACACACACACACACATACACACACACACACACACACACAGACACATACACACAGACAGACACACACATACACAAAGGCATTTCTTATTTAATAGAGGAAATTATGGTGACAATATGGTGATATTCTGAGATTTTTAGTGTAAAATCGAAAGGGCTAAGTAAATAAGACATTATCATTATTGTTATTATTACTATATTAGTATTGTTGTTGTTATTATTATTAGGTTTAACTTATGCCTCCAAAAAATAGCACATGAAATCGCTCTTATTCTGGCTTGTGATCACTCACGGTCCCTCTGTGGTGTTCCAAGTCTTTCCACCAGGGGGCGCTGGGGGGATGTTTCTTCAGGTACCTGCCACTGCTTTCAATTGCACACAAATAACAACCTCAGCCATCACAGCATCAAACTGGTGTGCGCCTTCCTTTATAACAGTAGTTTTCCTTGCATGTCTGTGTGTGCGCGTGCATGCTTGTGTGTGCACACGCATGTGCGTGCATGTATTTCCAGAGCCTTTACTTGTTTAGACTTTCTCTGAGTGACGCTACCTGCATGATCGTACTGGGGCTGGGCATCGCGTACTCCATCACTCCAAAGAAGGGGTCCTGGGCCCTCTCACATTCCTCCAACATGGACAGACCATCAGGAACAGTTAGGGCCGGCCTACAGGACAACAAATAAAAGTACGATCGGTGTTCCATCCACGGTTATCAGTTGTGGAAGTGCTGGAAAATGATGACAGGACAAAAGCTGTATTAGTACAAAATACATAAATGCACTCACTGCTCAAATCAAATCAAATTTTATTTATATGCATTTTACAGGGAATTTGTCACGAATGTCCTTCACGGTACCCCAGCTTAATCACCCATAAAGCGAGCCAACAGCAACAGTGACAAGGAAAAGCCCCCTGGGTGGCAGGTGACTGCCCATCGTGGTCAGAGAGCAGGGCGAAAGTGTCCCATGACGGTGGCCACTTGCAAACCTGGGCACTTCCAGCATCTACCATCTTTCCAAGCAGGGGTGGTACCAGGGATTTTGGGCCCCATGTAAAGATCTCACATTGGCCCCACCACCCCAGGCCGCCCCATCCCTGCACAATCACAGCACAATTTTTTTAAGGGCCCCTGTCAGTCTGGGCCCTTGGACTCTAACCTCCTCCCCCCCACATGGTGCCCCTGTTTGGAAGCATTTATTGTACTACCGTATTCAGTCTGCCTTAATCTTTAATGAAGACCCTAACCCTCGCTCAGCAGCTGGGAGACAGTGCACAGAAACCTGTGAAGTGCGTTCGAAGGCAGTCGTGCCATGAAGTTACATTTCATTACAGGCATTTAGCAGACGATCTTATCCATTACATTACATTACATTACATTACAGGCATTTAGCAGACGCTCTTATCCAGAGCGACCTACAGCAAGTGCATTAGTTCAAGGTGCAGAGGTGCAAAAGAAACACACTAGAGTGAAGTAAAGATCGTAGTGCCAGAAGTGACCACCTAGATCAGGACTCCAACCCTGTCGGGTAACCTGTTCAGCGAACAAACAAACAATCCAAAACTAATGCTGGGCAAACTACAAAACAGGTAGAAGTCTAATCTAGCTACACTACTGGCATAAAACAGATACTTAGCCTGCTCTAGGAGATCTTCTGCGGGTCCTGCACAGCTGAGTCCAATTGCTCAAGGGTACAATGGCAGTGTCCTACCCAGGAATCGAACCTGCAACCTTGTGGCTACCAGTTCCTTACCCATTATACTACACTACCGTGAAGTGCGCGGCTCTCACCTGTCGGGCTCCACCAGGTCAATTTTGAGCGTCTTGGCGGAGCGCAGCAGTCTGTCTATGGTGTGCTGGATCTCCTCTGGAACCAGAGCCAAGCAGTCAGAGCACAGCGCTGGTAGCACTTAGCCACCTGATCTCCTCAGAGAAACACACGCACAGCGTTCCTCGCTGTGCTCTCCGAGTAGCTGGTGCAGGGGCGTGGCCGTGCAAAACTGCCCATGCCGGCCAGCCTCATCCTCACATAACATATCATTACATTACATCACCCTCACATAACATATCATTACATTACCCTCACATAACATATCATTACATTACATCACCCTCACATAACATATCATTACATTACCCTCACATAACATATCATTACATCACCCTCACATAACATATCATTACATTACCCTCACATAACATATCATTACATCACCCTCACATAACATATCATTACATTACATCACCCTCACATAACATATCATTACATTACATCACCCTCACATAACATATCATTACATTACATCACCCACACATAACATATCATTACATCACCCTCACATAACATATCATTACATCACCCTCACATAACATATCATTACATTACATCACCCTCACATAACATATCATTACATTACCCTCACATAACATATCATTACATTACATTACATCACCCTCACATAACATATCATTACATTACATCACCCTCACATAACATATCATTACATTACATTACCCTCACATAACATAACATATCATTACATTACATCACCCTCACATAACATGTCAGTACATTACATCACCCTCACATAACATATCATTACATCACCCTCACATGACATATTACATCACATCAGTAGATTCTCTCAGTATACACGCCAAGCTATCTCTCACCTCACCGATAGTTCTGACGTACTGTAGAGCAGCATGCCCAGTCAGTCAGGAGTCAGTCAGTCAGTCAGTCAATTCCCAATTCTGTGTCAGTGTGTCAAAATACATGTATCTCTCTCGCACTCCCACGTCCTCTCTGTCGTATTTATATCGGTATGTACTGCACGTTGATTATTTTCAGTGGGAATGGACTGTAACAGAAATAATATCAAATGCTTTCTCACCCAGTAAAAGGGCACATTGGCGGTGGTAGACGATGATGACGCCATACTGCAGCTGGAAGGAAAGGTACAGGGAGAAACGGGGGCGGGGAAGTCCCGGCTGGAGAGGCGGGGCCCGCACCAGCACGTAATCCATGATGTCATCGCTGTTAGCATGCAAGCACCAGCATAAATGTTAACTTCACATAAATGTTAACTATGTTCAAGGCAAAGAGAAACGAACCTAAATTATTTGTACCTATATTATTATCTATATCATTATGCGCGCTGAGGTTTTCCACACACAACGTACACATGCTTGAACAAACACAGACATGGATATCCATATATGCTAAAAGAATTACAAACCGCACATAGGAAGAAGACAAGCTTACGCAGCAGGGCATTTGGAAACAGAGGCTTAAAGCAGGGACAGACACAATGACACATTTACATGCAACTACACAGTAAAATGTTCAGGTATATCAACTCTTACAGAGTAAATATGCTCCTTATTTGATTCCTATTTACTCTGTTAGTGGAATTAGCACTGGACCGAACATTAAAAAAGATATTTTTCAATTACCATGTGCGTTGAACGTTGACTTTGAGATAGTCTCTCCGAGAAATTTTGATAGCTTTTGTAGCTGCCAACCTGAAAAAAAAAAAAAAGTTTAAACATTTTTAAAAAGGGTTAACAACTATTGATATAAGCCTACACATAATCAGTTTAGGCAATTCGCAAAATCATTGGCTTACGTGTCTATTTATTAAATAAAATGTGTTGTGCATCTCTGCGTAGTACACAGGTGAATTATCTCTTGTAATGTCATTCTGAGGCTTCCAAAATAGTTTCGATGTTACCCTTATCATATTCTCCTTGATGCCCGAACGTTGTCAACAAATAGACTGCTTCACCTCAGCATGACTCCCGAACATGCACTGATTTAATAATATTTACTTCTCAAAGAGGCACTTGATTGGTCCTTTTCTTGTTTTGTGAATTCGTTCATTATTATGTCTGAAAATCGTTCGCGCCTGTTTTTTCTGTAACTGCAATAGTGTAGCCTATCTGAATTATTGAAAGTCGAAGTAATAATCTAATCTATAGAAAATTAATTTTACACACGGATTGTGCAGGCTAACACAGATGTTACCTGTATCGTTTAATATTTTGATTAATATCTTGATTGCTTTGTTTATTACACAATAACTTTGTTCCCTAATTTATTTGATTCCGCAGTTATTTCACCATTTGTAAACCGCTTTTCACGATTCTAAACGGGTTCAGAAACAGTAGGCCAATAATTCACTCATAAATCTACACATTGTAAAGAGACATAAGTCTAATCGTAAAATAATTTCTAATGTGAAGGGAGTTGGAAAATGCCAAGGTGTTCGAATCTTTATCCTCGTGATTATACAAAACAACCAAACATTTGAAACTAAAAAGTTCGCATGTGAACATTGAAAACCCAAATGGATGCTAATAATGGTTTTGTTTAGTAGTTGTTGTTTTATTTTTTTAATCCGTCGCTCACTTCATCGTCGGAATTCAGTCACTTAAGTTCAATTATCTAAAAATAGGCTACTTCTAGAATCGGGTCCATTTTTCTTAGAGAATTATTTTGTCATTATGGACTAGGTAAGAACATTTCGGGTTTAAAAACAGGACTTTGTCGACAAAAACGTCTGTGTCTCGAACTTAATCGCCTGTTAATATAGCAAAATCATGATGTCAATCTTGATATTAGTGAGTATAGGCAGGTAGACATCATCAAAGGTTTCAATAGGCTACATGGATAGAAACTGATGAATATGGGCACATAATTTGGACCATCAATCATATTATGAGAATAAATATATAAAAAACTCACCATACAGTAGAGAAACAGCCTGTGCGGTATTGTAAAACGTTTGGATAGTAAAACATCGTCTGTTATTAATAATTGCTCAGAGCTAATGTTTCCCTCGATAGAAGTAGAAATAGAGAGTACAGTGGATCAGCTTATCAATACAGTAGCCTAATTAAAAGTCAAGCGTGAATTTCCATAAATGCGCATTATCTGTGGTATTAGGTCTAGCTATGCCTAGTAATTTTCATACACAGAAAATTGCGGGCTATATAACTTTGTCCTTCCTTGGAACAATCGATATAGGCTACCCTTATTTTAGATAACACTGTCCCCTCCCATTACTTCTGACCAATCAACAGTTTAATTTATGCTGTGGAAACAAACTGACCAATAACGCCAATTTAAGCGTCTAAGAATTTCAAAGGGCGAAACACTACAAACATCTCGGTCTTCCATCATTCCACTGGCTTTCTCTAGCGACAGTTTCGTTTTCGTTTCAGGGAAATCGAAATAAGAAACTGTGCAAGCGACTGGTTGGAATAAGCCACTCGTTCCCAGTGCCTGATATCAGACAAAATTATCAACTCGTTACACTCCATTTCCATCTGAATCTGCAGTGGGCAGGATTCAAACGTCTGGACCCAGGCAAAGTGTGGGACTGAACGAAAAACGCTGGTAGCTACACGTCTACGGAAGGTTCGGAGTACAAAAATGGAGACTTACTGCATGGTCCTGGGCACGGTCGGTCTGATCTTTGCTGTAATTGATGGTAAGATAGCCTATTAGTCTGCATGTGTTGCGATGTGGTTGTGACGCGGTTTGAAAACAGATAGGCTGACCTCCACCCATGAAACCATTTCTGTAGCCCTGCTGAAAATTCCAGCTAAAACCCGCTTGGATGGTTTAGAACCGTGTTTTCGACACTTCTACCTGGCCATAGCTGGTCTCAAGTTGGACAAAGCTGGTTAAAGCTGGTGACGTTGGCAGGCCTAGAGTAGGCCTAAGCTGGTGGTCAAACTGGTGGACTTCTGACTAGGCTTGGTCAGCTGGTGGACCCCTTATGTAAAAGTAACTAATATAATTAAATATATGGCAGGACATTGAGTAGGCCTTTAAATGTAGGCCTACTGCATAATATATGATAATATATATATATATATATATATATCGTATATAATTTTAAATATGACATTTCAAATTTATATTTGTGTAGGCCTATAAAATACAAATCTTGTATCTGTATTTAAATATATGTAGGCTAAATACATGTCATAAATATGCAGAAGTAGTCTGTTTTGAATATTTATATTTTTGCTAGCCTATACATTTGAAATGTAAATATATGATGTAAAAATAGATGGGTAATAGCCTAATACAGTTTAGACTATGTTTTCATATGTTAAGATATTTGTGCTTCCCATATATTTCCCTATATCATTTTTCCGTATGGGAAAACCACTTTGACTAGTTTCGGCTGGTTTAAGATGGAACTTTCCGAAGGGAGTGTAGCATAGGCTATAGCTAACTACATAAACTTTACAGTTCGATTTTTTAACTGCCGTCTCCGTCTCTCATTCAGCTCGAACGGTCGACCAATTGAAAAGGTGTCTCAACGGTGTGGCAGATTCCCTCTCTATCATTCTCTTATCTTTCATCCATCTTCGCGTATCTCTTCGCCGCCCTTGTGTTCACCTGCTTCGCTGCCTCCAGAAATATTTTTATGCCCGGAAACGATCCATGTGTGGACAGCTGGATTGGAACACGGACCTGAAAAGTGAAGGTGCGGTAAATAAATCGGAATTCCTGCAATTTGTCCGCCTGAGTATGGAAACTGTTAATGAAGTCGTCGATGGTGTCTGTCGCCTCCTCAGAGGTGTGCTGTCGCTGTGCGGCGCTGCCCTTCACTTTTTCCAGGGGGCGGTCTATTTGACTACTGCGTTCGTATACCTCACATTCTCCATATTTGTGTACGCTCAGTCCTTTGTTTTATTTTAAATGTATAAATCTCGTTCTGTCATACTAGAGCAGACTAGACTAAAATGTACACAATACTATTGTTGCTCCTCCCTCTGAAAACGGCTATTAAGGGGAAAAACTAAAATATTAGAACTTTGGTTTAGTTTGTTCATATTAGTACACTAATACAAAGGCTGACACTGTACCTTGGGATATATGGGCTGCAATGCTGGTATAGTATTGTTAGTTAGAAATGTATAGCAAAAAACAAGTAAAACTATTTAATCATCAAATAAATCACGTGATTCGTGTTAATCTGAAGTGAATGTTTTGGACATAGGCTACATACTTTAAATAGCTAACTCATGATTAACAAAAAGGATAATCGAACATGAAGATTGTGTAATAAAACAATGTGTTATTTACAGTCATATAATACTATGTTCATTACATTGTCACATCTATATTGGAAAGTTTTAACTTTTTAACTTAGTAAATTTCCAACACTGTCTATCTGAATAAATATTTTATTCACTAGCACTTTTTATACTTAATCTAATGATTATCATAAAATTGCACATTTACATTCAACATATGTTTTAATTGATTATTTGGATTGTAAGTAAAATTAAATTGGGGATTATACATTTGTCTTTTTTTGTGTGTGTGTGGCGGGGAAGTTAATGTTCATGTTAGGCACTCATACTTATGGTGTGTGAATATCTATTGTGTCCAGATACATACATGCCACCATTACCAAGAAGCTACATTTTTTTCTCCTGTTCTGGAGAAATACATGAAATGTTTGTGCTCACTGAGTGTGTGCTAAGTTCATTGTGAAATTGAGGAAACTGGTTTCATATGAAGATCTGAGGTTTCTGCCATCAGGCCTCCACATATCAATTCTGGACACTTTACATTACATTACATTACAGGCATTTAGCAGACGCTCTTATCCAGAGCGACATACAACAAGTGCATTAGGTCAAGGTGCAGGGGTGCAAAAGAAACACACTAGAGTGAAGTAAAGATCGTAGTGCCAGAAGTGACCACATCGATCAGGACTCCAACCCTGTAGAGTAACCTGTTCAGCAAACAACAATCCTACCAAGTATAAACTAGCACTGGAATCACATTTGCCTAATCAGACAAAAACAATCCTGCCAAATAAACTAACATAATCATATTATCCTAACTAGGTACATTGAGCTAAACTATAGGCTAGGGAGGGGTGGGGAGAGGTGCAGCCTGAAGAGATGAGTCTTTAGTCTGCGTTTGAAGGTAGTAAGATTCTCTGCTGTTCTGACCGCCACGGGGAGGTCATTCCACCAGCGAGGGGCCAGGACAGACAGCAGACGGGAGTGGGAAGTACAGACGCGAAGAGGGGGAGGTGCCAAGCGGCCAGAGGTGGCAGAACAGAGAGGTCTGGCTGGTGTGTAGGGTCTGATGATCCTCTGGATGTACCCTGGGTGCTGACCCCTTAGCTGCCTGGTATGCAAGCACCAAGGTCTTAAATTTGATGCAAAGCCTTTGTAATAACCTACATTCATGGTGGTCCTAAGCTCACCAATAAGTTTTTTTTTCCACAATTAATACATATACTCTGCGTATATACTGTATAAATACAAATATCTGTATAATAATTGCAGTAATACTGTGTCTTGTCGTGGTTTCCAATCGACAAAGTTCTTCTTTTTGATCTAGATTTAGCAGATTTCTTCTGTCTTTTCAATAAAGAGGATGAGGCAGAATCTTCAGAATATCAGACTTTATTCTCAAATAAATAGAGTACAAAGTCATGATGTCCGCGGAACAGCCCAACGAACCCCACAGATACATCAGCTTTTATTTCATTTCTTATCTTTTCTTATCAGTTCTTCTCCCCCTGGACACATTTCTTTTGGCTGCGCCACAGTCGTTTACTGGATATTTATTTGCTCCCCTTTGTTCAAATGCTGATTTGTTAAACAATAGTGGTTCCGCTATTCCAGGATATCAAATTAAAAATGTGTTTATTCAGCTCTCATTGGTTCTGACATGAGAACAAAGGAGTGCAGCTGTTACATGGATCCAGATGTATGAGTACAGAGGTTATTCATTTTATTTAGAAGATAATGTGTGAGTGTCCACTAAAATGTGTGAGTGTGCAGTGTTCTTTTACTTATGCTGACCATGCTGACCGTGTACTTCTACTTATAATTACGCTGACACTATGTGTGATTATGTACTAATACTATGTGATGAATAACAGAATAATAGAAGAATAATATGTCATGGAAATTACCAGAAATGTCCAACTAATTGCCAGAAATTTCCAACAGTATCACACACAGCAATTGAGACGCTCTAAGAATTACAGGGCAATATGTGTACAGATAAGTCATACCATCAAAAAAACCTGCGAAAATACGCACAGATAAGAATACAATAGCCTGTGGTATGAGGACACAGCGAGAAGCATAAAAGCGCTTCTGCCAGTAATTTACTGGTATTTTATTTTATTTTTTTCCGTTACATGAAGTGCTTCAGTAACACCTCTGCTGCTCACGCCGTTTGAGTTTACAGTTACAGTAGAAAGAGCCTTTCGTGGCCTCCCACTCACCTGTCTGCAGACCTACCGCACTGGGGGTGTCTCGCGTACTGTCCCCTTCTAAACTGTTCACGCCGATCAGTGCAAAAAACCCCGGAGAATTCATATTTTCGACTAGCCAGTAGCGGCATTTTGTGATATCTATTTTATGACTGAATTATTTGATTTTCACTCTGCAGCAGGTATTTTTCCCTGTGCATATTTGCATTTCCCTTTGTATAGCTTGTTGCATACTTGTTGCAATTTTTTCACATGCAGTTACATTAAGTATCACTGAGTATTGCTGTCAACCAGATCTCCTGACTAAAACATTACAACTCATAAATATAAGTTAATATCAAATATTATATATTTTAAAATGTATAATTTGTATTAAAGAGTTGTATACATACTGGAACTTCTTGAGAGCAAATCAGCAAGATATTGGCACTGAGTAGATGAAGAGATGCCCTATATACCTTCAGGTGTCAGGTTGGGTGGCCTTTGTAGCAGGCAACCTATGCATTTGAAATTAGTTTCCATCTAAGTTAGTTTCCACTGCAGAAATGTGCATGCAGGGGGTCAGAATGTGTGTGTGTGTGTGTGAGAGAGAGAGAGAGAGAAAGAGAGAGAGATAGAGAGAGAGAGAGAGAGAGAGAGAGAGAGACTGACAGATGGAGAGAGAGCAAGATTTATCATTTGCAAAATGGGAAACTGTGCAGTTGTTTTTGGCTTTTGGTTTGGCAAGGTTTTTCGCTTGCACATCATTACATAAATGACAGAATAGATGACATGGCATCCTTTTATTCACAGTAGCAATATACTTAGTTAACGTGCACAATCATTTCTTCACTATGGTTTCTTTATTTTTTCTGTTTATCTTTATCGAGTACAGTGAGTATTTGCAAATTATTATTATTATTATTATTATTATTATTGTTGTTGTTGTTGTTGTTGTTGTTATTCTTATTTCCACGTGTCTGTATTGTATTTTGTTTTTGTTTAACTCAGTTTTCTGTTTCTCAGAAACTGCTGAAGGGTTGGTTAACCCTGCTCCTATAGTATTCGGGGATATCGGGCAAAATGTGACCATCCACAGCCGTATCAAAGAAATATTGAGCTATTACACGCGCATTAGCTGGTACCGTCTGAGACCGAGTGGAAAGGTAGAGCACATCGTTTACTTCAGCTCATACACCACGAAGAGGGACCGTTACAGCGGAGAGCTTCCCAAAGGCTCTGATACTGTGTATCTAAACTTCTCGAGCGCCACAATCGCCGACTCCGGACGCTACTTCTCCGTGGCGGGCACTGCTCTCAGCTTAACACCTGGCTCCTACTCAGTTTTAGCCATAACAGGTAAGATATGGACATGTATTGTTTGGATTATTATTTGAGGGATGATCTCGAAAAATTGTTTTTGTAAAGAGGAAAAAACGTGAGGAACATTAAGGATTACATTAATTGTAGACTGATTGGCCCATCTTATAACAGCTACACATTAAAATGTCCAGTGTTAAATCCAACTCTTAACAGTGTTATTACAGCTCTTAACAGATACCATTTGGTCCCACTCTGGAATGTGTGACCAACAGTTATTTGTTAAGAAATGAATTAGCATTGGCATTTTACCGTGTATCTGTGTCGGAATAGAAAAAGAATGAACATTAGAAACAAACAACACGCCAGTCATTCAGGATTGTTGATAGATTTCGCAGCGGAAAGGGTAGCCTACATCAGCCGTACGAAGTCTCTGCAATCATTGCGACGAGGGCACGTTGATGTTCAAAACTCACTGTAACTAGGCTATAGATGTAGTTTTCATCTTGTATCTGCGTAAATTCTAATTCCAACATTTAATCTTTTTTTACTGAGTGGCCTATATGAGCAGTGGGCTCTGTATAACGAATGTCCCGTTCGTGAACATTTGCCCAGGCCATTGCCTTGTAATGGACAAAAATCTGAATGTTAACCACATCAGTAGCCTGTAGCCAGGCAAAATATTCAGCCATTGATTTGATAAGATCGGAAAAATGTTAAGCACGTCAACAGTAGCCTGTAGCCAGTCTAAATATTCAGCCATTGATTTGATAAGATCGGAAAAAATCTTACACCAGAATTTGAAATGACATGACAGCGGTGAAAAGAAAATGAAAATCTTCAAAAAACCAAAGATGACGGCGCCATTTCAAGAGGTACGCTATTATTTTACGGTCCAAAAGGGTCCAAAAATGTATGACGACTTTCGACTTCAAAATAAGTCTGATTGATTATGTGGCATGGTTAGCCTAAGTAAATAAATAAATACCATATCCTGTAACAGGTAAAGGAAATGACAGAAAATAGCTTTGTACAGGCAATCAGCTCCGATCATTCTTTTATTGAATTCCATTCACTCTCGTTGTCCTTAGTATTCTCAGCTATTGAAGACTTTCAGTGCTTCAGTGACTGAGCGGTTGTTGAGGGCTGGATCGATTGTCTTGTTTAATTATCGAGAACTCAAAATTCCACAGCACCACTGACAAAGAAAATACCTCCTATCTTGAAATTCAGACTGGGTTTCAAGGTATATTTTAATTTTAGCCGTTCTAAAAACCAGGCTGTTAATACATGATGTATCTAGGCAGTTTAAGCAACTTTTCAGAAAAGCCATTCTTCCATGCTGCAAAAAATATTCGCTCATAATTTGCGAATGATTTTTTTTTTCTGAGCCTATGTAAAACTAAATAAATTGGCAAACCTAGCTTGGATAATACTATTATTTGGTTTGCAACTTTAGGCCTAGATTATTTAGTGGCAACCTCAGGACTGTGGAAAGCAGAAGTGTCAATTCATCCATACCTCAACATTTTCTATAAGATACACAATGAAAATGGCTATGGAAGTAAAAAAATAAATTAATTAATAAAAAATACAAAATAAAATAATTAAATTAAAAGAAGCTGTAAAGAACATGCTTCTCAACGGTAAAAACTGATGTCCTGTAGCTATTAATCTAACTCTGGGACACGAGTAAAGCTACCAGTTTACCAAATGCGTAATACCAAAGTCATAAGACTGTCCACCAATCGATGTCACGTTATAATGTATTTAACCAGGTAGCTAGGTCAGTTGAGAACAATTTTAATTTCCCATTGTGGTTTCATGAGACCCATTCTACTATATATCTCGTCTCTCTTTCTCCTCAGATTCCAAGAGCCTCCCTGTAATGCGCGTGTTCCTCAATCGCACAGGGGCTGTTGTTTGTGAATTGAAAGGCGGGGATCCAACCTGGAGTGATCCACAATGGGAAATAGATGATGCCAAAGACAAGCTGATGTTGCAGGCTGAAACTTTTGTAGATGAGCACGGCGCATTCATACGGTCCTCCATCCTCTCTTTGAAAGACGGGATCCGTGCTTTGAACTGTGTATGTAGGCACATCACTGGAGTCATTATTCGAACTCGGGTCATGCAAGATAGTAAGAAAATGTTTTTTTATCTCCCTCTTTTTTCCCTTTATCTTATCAGGTCCTGTCTGCCATTCCTTTATCATCTTTGTCTAGTTATTATTCTAACCAAATTTTCAATGTAATAATTGCAGGTAGCTTCATAGTGTATTATGAATTCACGCAGTGGCCTATTTCACGTTCCCACCAACCCATGATTTCAATCTAGTTAAGAGTCTCGCAGTTCATTATTCAGCAAAAAAAAAAAAAATGCCCAAAATGCTATTTAAATTTTAGAATCAAGCAGGGGGAGAATCAGCTGTAATGAGGTGCTACTAATTTAAATTTGAATGGTTGATAATTTTGCAAAACAAAATTGGAACTGGAATGTATCAAAGCTTTCATAACTAAGGCGGTGACAGTGGCAGACAAATTTATTAAGAATATATATAATTATTGTCACTTGCAATACAATCTGTAATTGTAGCCTACAGTCCCATTTACTTGCATGCACATTACAATGGTAAAAATGTGGACTTTTAGAAAGTAAAGCAATAAGACAATTGAGTCATGTATAACACATACACAGTCTACAAAATAATATCTTAGGTTAAGGCTTAGAGCCCTATACTCATCGAAGATACAATAACCTGAGATTGTTATCTGTCCTGGATCTATAACACTCATTCTCAGAGTCTGTGTAATTATAAGTTGTTTTGTCATATTGAGATGCTTTTTCAGTGCAAGGATCAGTGCCAGCTTCAGGCAAGGATCAGTGCCAGCTGCTGCGGTACCTATTTCCCCTGGCTGTGGTGCTGCTGCTGGTGACTGTGACAGCCAGTGGGCTGTGGGCCTGGAGACGGAGGAAGTAGAGCCCTATAGCACAGGTCAGATATTCAATACAACTGTCTCCTGAAACATATCAAGTATAATGCTGGAGTGAAGAATGCGCTTTCAGTAACTGAACTCTTTGGTAACTGTTTTTTTCATAATATCGCATGGAAAATTTATTCCACAACTCTTAGCATTTCCATTAAAAAAAAACATTTCTCCCCATCCCTCTCTCTTTCTCTCTCTCTCTCAGGGAATGGACAGCACATACGGGATCTGATCGGGATTTGTAACTCAGGGGTTGTAGGTTTCATTCCCCAATGAGACTCTACCACTGTACTTTGGCACAATGTGCCTGCACTGTTTCAGTACACATCCAGCTGTAAAAATGGATTGAGTGTTCAAAGAAAGTAATTTGTTCTGACAAGAGCATCTGTTGAATGTCTAAAATCCAATAGGACTTGAAGGAGCATTTCTTTATTTTCTTTACTTTGTAGACGTCACAGCAGTATTTGCAGATTAAAAACATTTTTGGCCCATTTGCGGCTCTCTACACTTGTGCTTGCTTAGAGGATGATGCTGCGCAATTTCGTTACTTTGAGTGATTTGATTTGAGTAGTTTTATCAGGCCTTAATTTAAGTTAAAGGTTTATGTTGTATAATTGTATTGTAAATTGTGTTTTTTATTGTGACAAACTTATTGCAATTGAATGAAATAAAAAAAAATCTTGACAAGAGCAAATGAAAATGTTCAACCAAAATTTTTTCTAACTGTTTCTTTTTTCTATTTCTCAGAAATACTGTGGTCAAGACTGTGGTGCTATGTCAGACCATGGAAACATTTCTAATTATAGCCTTGCAGCAAGAAATAGCTATGTACACAGGCAACAACACTATCAGGCAGTCAAGCAAGGGAAGTGGTCCACCACCTTTGCAAAATAGCTCAACCCACAGGTGATGCATTGCAATGTGACTGTACAATTTCAGTAAGCTTCTTCATCAAGGCCTATAATGTCATTTTTTAGATGAGCTTAGACTGGCCTATATTAAATTCAGGTTGCAATACAAAGTTAAATATCTTTTGCTTTTAGATTAACATTTATAAAACACAGTTCTCAGTGGAGCGTCCTGTCATTTGAAAGGACAACAGGACTGGCAGGATTGTGCTGGTCATGTTGAATACAGGTACACAAATGCATTATGTAAAAAGTTATTAGCTCATTTTGCATGAGCACCATAAGGAAACCGTGTATCTCAAGAAATAAGAACAAAAAACAGGGCACACGAGTGACTCCCAGCTGAGGCAAATTTGAGGAGAAACCAATCCCATTTTTGTTGACAAAATGTATATTTTTTATGTATACAATTTGACAATGATACATTGACCATGCTGGAATGTGTAGCTGTGCACAAACTTAATTTAAAAGGCTGGTGGCATAACTGCAGACATAATCTCCATAATCATCACAATGTGATTGTTTCATGCCACAAACTTTGATTATGAACCCAAAACGTACAATGGCTATTGGTTGCCTTTTGACCAGGGTACAATTTTGGTATGTCCTAAAAGGACACAGGAGAAGAGTTGGTCTGGGTTTGCGTAGTATATCATGAGGCTTTTCATAAATTCAGTAATAAAATACACAGTAATAATAATAATGTAAATCGTAAATGGACTGCATTTATATAGCACTTTTATCCAAAGCACTTTACAATTGATACCTCTCATTCACCCATTCACACACACTCACACGCCAATGGTGAAAGGCTGCCATGCAAGGTACCAATCAGCTCATTGGGAGCAATTAGGGGTTAGGTGTCTTGCTCAGGGACACTTCGACACACCCAGGGCAGGGGATCGAACAGGCAACCCTCTGACTGCCAGACAACCGCTCTTACCTCCTGAGCTATGTCGTCCTATAAAACGAATGCCACGCGCCACAAATGCCACAAATAATGTGATGGCTGCCTTGCTCCACTTGCCTGGTTTTGTCAGGTTCTTTTGAGTTCCTGAACAGGAAGCTGGTGGGCGAGGTTGGGAAGAGTTCAACTGAGGCACACCTGTGCTGAGTGCCCTATTTAACTCCCTTTCAGCCATTCTGGGGCTGGCTTGTCTGTTTGCTTTCCCTTTCTCCCAGTATGTTGGTACACTTGTCACATCATACAACGTTTGTCATGATACTTTTCACTAATCCCTGCACACAAGCATACGCAACGAATAGCCAATACACTTCCTCATGTTTTTATGATTTATCATGATTTATCACTACCTTAAAAATGCCTTTGGTTGGCTGACCGTACAGCAGCTAAAAGAATGCTTGCACAGAGGTGGGAGGCACCACTATGTCCTGAGGCCTCATTTATAAAAATGTTCTTAGATTTATACTTGAACTTAGTCTTAAGTTAATTTCCGACGTTGTGCTTACGTTCGATTCATAAAAGATACTGAGCATACAAAAACCTTGCTTACCCAGGTTCTAAGAAGCCAATTTGTAACTTACTTACCAGTTATCTATAAATCTCAAATTAACTTAAAATTGACGGCACCTGAACGTGCCTTACAAGCAGCAATTTCCCCTTATATAATGCTAGCACAAATGAGGGTTTAGTCAGGAATAACCATGGACCAAAAGATAAAATCAAACTTTTTGGAAGACGCGATCACGGCGATGGTAGAGGAGACTGAAGACAGCCAGCACGTATTATTTGGTGGACTAAATAGTGGGTTGACAAACAAAGCTAAACAGGTAGCTTGGGAGTATGTCGCCGCTGCAGTGCATGAGGTGGGGCAGCAAGACAGAACCGTGGCTGATCTGAAAAAGAAATGGTCTGACCTTAAACTGCAAGGGAGGGAAAAATAGCCGTACATAACCAGCAGGAAAATAACTTACGTCAAGTCCAGACTTTGCGTAGAGATAAGATCATTTCCACGTCAAAGTAACATTTTATTTTTACTTGGTTTTCTGCGCAAGTCATACTTAAGATCAAAATTGATCGTGAGTCCGTTTTATAAATGAGACCCCAGGTCTCATTGGGTGAATAGCTTCCTTGATATTATTTATATGGAAACATAAATAGCTCGGATACATAGAGCTAGTCATAAGAAATTTGATGTGTGATACTCAGCAGCTGTTAGTGTTAATTAGTCCCTATTGTAATTTCAAGTAACTGATTTAAACTAGTTTTTTTTTTTCTTGTTTCATCTCTGTTTTTTAATGAACTTCCAAGAGAGGTTGTGACAATAACAATTATACTACTACTACTACTACTACTACCAATAATAATAATAATAATAATAATAATAATAATAATAATAAAAATGTTGATGAAAGAAAGAAAAAAGGCAAAGCTAAAACAGTAAATCTACAATTGATTTTATTTGATAACACATTGCGTTATTAGCATAATGATGAATTGGAACCGTGAGAAAATGACTCGGTGTTTTACATTAGAGCCGTTTTTTTTTTTTTGTTTTTTGTTTTTTTGCATGCAAGCCTGCATGCATGGAGTTGTGCTTGTCCTTAAAGGCCAAACAAGTAAATAACAAGTGGTTGGAATTTTGGTGGGTTTTTGTTTTTTAAAAGCAGTCGACAGATCTAAAAACCACGCAGGCTCGATGTTGTTTGTGCGCAAACAGTTAACGTCGGAGATGGTTGAGACGCAGCCTTGGACGGCCTACGTCTCTTTCAAACAGTTTAGTTGCGGTTATTTCTGCGGGTTTTTTCAGTTTCGATCGTTCGAAATGGCCGAGAAACGCTTGTGTGTGTGGCGAAAGTGTGTTCCATTCCGAACGGAAACTCGCCCTTTGGCTTTTAGGTGAGAAGGCGAGCCTGAACTTGGCAGGCATATCTGTAAGCAGTCCGTCTTATCTGGCAGGCGAAACCGGACTGACACACATGCACCATCGGGTTCGGCGGACATGCCACAGGTTCTCCATTTCATACTCTTCGCTCTGTCCTGCAGTGAGTACTAAATTAGCCTATATATATTTCAAATGTATGGAAAAATAATGGCAGTTTACTTGAAAATATTAAACCAAATAATGTGAAATAATATGCTATGCTAATATAATCTGGGTATTTTGGCACTTGTCAGAGATTCTGTTTTAATTCGACCTCTTTGTTCATTGCAGCGGGTTCCGTCTCTTGCTCGATCGTGTTCGCCAGAGCGGGGGAGAATGCCACACTCAGTTGCCAGTGTTCCAAGAACCATGGCTGTTACAAAGAGCTTGTCCGCTGGGTTCGAATGAATTCGAATGAGACACTGCAAATTATCGATACTAAATGTGAGAAATCGCCATGCCGATTCACCAGCAAAAGAACAGACGATATCTGGGTTGCCCTGACGATTTTACAGGTGGAATCAGGGGATTCTGGGCGGTATTACTGTGGAGAGCACCTCCGTAGCTACCTCCAGTTTACCGATAATGGAACCGTTTTAACGGTCGGAGGTGAGTAAAAACCACGTCCCCAAGTAGTTTTGACCCGAAAAAATTATATTTTGGTCTACATTGTGGGGAAATGGGTCTTGGCTCGAGATGAACGGGTCGTGATGTCAAAGGACCGTGATGTTGCCCTGTAACAATTCAGGGTTTAAGACTAGCCGATTAAGATATTTCTGGAAAATGTGTCAGAATAGGATCCTTACTAGGAATCTATGTAAAAACCCAATAATTGCTGACCAAACACACCTCGCACATGCAGCCTAAAACAGTGGCTGACAAGGCTTGTAGTCCACCTCAGTGGTTTTCAGCCTTAGTCCTGGAGGCACAAAACCATCGTGCTGTTTATTCATTGCTTGGCGAAGAGGTTGAATTTGATCAAAACTTTATTGGATTAGAGTTACATTGTTTTAAGGAATCGGTGGGCTCAGCCTAAAATTTTAAAGGCATCATAGTAGGCTACAAGGTCTATTCATCAGCCGAGGGGAAAATAATTGCGCCCAACAGCAAATAGCGAATATCTATAATACACAAGATTGATTATTCATAGCAACATAATAAGAGTAAACCATTGGTAGAGAAGCAGAATGACTTGCATATGCGATGCAAATATTGAACGTCTTGCCATATGTATGCGTCTCCCAAAGTGGAATGAAACGCGCGATAACCGGCAGAAAAAAAACTATGGAATGCTGAGAGAAGGATTCTCAACATCCAGGGTTTCCAGAAAAGTTTGGTTGTACTGAGAGACATTATGTCACCTGCAGTCGCGATTAGATCAAAGACCCCCCCAAGTGTACCGATTGTGGTGTCACGGGGATCCACACAGGGTACTCAAGCATGAATAACTATAAAAAAAAACACCAAGATTGTGTCCAATAGGCCACACTACGGCAGCGGCTCAGATTTAATTTTTCAGGTGTGGCCAACCATGTGTTCATTTATTAGTGTTAAGGCACTGGGCAGCAAACGAGTTTTAATGGGCGAAGAATACTAGGCTGAAAAAATCTTCTCCGATAAACCAAAAGTAGGTCAGAACTGTAAATACTGTTTATGGTTGGTAGATACTTCAAACAAACGTGCAATTTGTTACGAATGGGGTCGCACTAGTCAAACAAAACGGAGACCACAACGAATGTTTGAAAAGTTTATTGAAATTGGAATAAATGCACGTGTGTGGATGCATGTAGGCTATGAGTGTGCGTGCGTGAGTGTCTGGATATGTGTGCGAATGAGATGTGTAATTAAAAAAAAAAAAAAAGTTGGAACAAAACACAATGCGGGACCGTATCAAATTATTTAATGATGAATTCATCCTAAACTATTGCATCCTCAACCATTCTTTTCTGCATTTGGCCAGAAAATAAAACATTTAAATAGATAGTCTTATAAGAGATTGCGTTTCACTGGCGCAGGCAACGTATAAAACGTGCGCAATTCACAAATGTAACATTAAAATAAACATTGACACAACCAAATTTATTCTTCCACGTCATTTACAGAGACCAAAATTACTTTTGAAATGTAATTTTGGTGTCTGTAAATGACATGGAAGATTAAATTGACGTGCAAATAAATGAAAAGGGGAGATGTATAAAAAAAATTCCACAAAGACACAATATTTTGAATTTTAAAAAAGGATTTAGTATAACGGTGAAAGTTTTTACTGAAACGTTTTTTTTTTTTTTTTTTTTTTTTTTTTTACAGCCACATTACCCACATTAAATAGACATTTAATTTGTCGAAAACCTGAAAATGTACTGAGGGTGTCAACCTACATTTATACCTTGACTAATTTAGATATCACTGATTAAAAATATTGAAATGTGAATGTGTGAAGGTGAATTTGTAAATACTGGATCCTGAGTTCATTAAGCCACAGACACCCACAGACAACCCAGAATGCTTGACGTTATTGTTAATAAAATAAATCTATCCAGGCCCACTTGCCCGTTATTTTAGCTGAAATAAAATGATCCCAGGGACTTTGAAAGAGGGATGATTGTTGGAACATGTTTGGCCAGAGCTTTAGTGATACAGACAGCCGAACTTACGGATGTTTCACAAGGAATCGTGGCTAAGGTGATGGCATGCATGTTGGAAAGATATCTTCAGCTAGAGGCATCTGTGGTTTAACTGTAATGCCCGTAAATTGGTTCAAGATGCAAGGAAATCAGACAATCAATTCTGAATCATTTCACTACAAATTTGTACTTGAGAGCATGAGCTTGCAGTTTCATCGAGAACAGTGAGGAGAAGTACAACTCAGAGAGGGATGCTATGTTTGGTGTTTCCTATATATTTGGAGTTGCCCGTTCATACTAACAAATATGTAATTTTAGGAATATATCTGCAGCTATACTGAACTGTAGCTAATTGGTTTGTTTTGTAATCTGTTGTTGAAATTGTACCTATTTATGGCACAATAGGGCAGAAAAGGGCTCTTCTAGTAGCAGAATGTTTTCTTAAAAAAATAAATTAAAAAAGCAAACATTTGGGCAACAAATTCAACCTGAAGATGCAATGTGACCTGTACCTGTAAATCAGAAGGATTGTTGCTATGTTATCCTTTCACTGATCCTGAGACAAATTAAACTGAGCTGTGAATTCAGATGTGACTGTGGGGAGCATTTATTTAATCCTGATGGCACATTGTTCTGAAATAATTTTAAATATTTTCAGCTTAATTGTATTCTGTTCATCCATTTAACTATGTATTAGTAGACACTGAAATTAAACAAAAACCTGTAAAGATGAAGGAGTATTATTTAACATTTATTTGCCCTAATCTGTTGTATTGTTCTTGAGCAGATGTCTGGACGAACAGCAGTGAATTGCATTTCCTGAATGAATGGACAGGTGAGGGTGGAAGCCCAGAGCTGGATTGGAGTGAAACTCAAACATCAAACAGTAGTCAAGAGTTAATGTCTAAATGGAGGTATGAGACTAAAGCGAGTGACTTCTTGGATGTACGGGACACTGAGTTGCGCTGTGTAGTGACCAGACTCAGTGCCCCCTGGGTAAATATCTACTGGCGGTCGACCCGGGAATCATGGGAAAAAACTGGCCAGACCTCGTCTTTGTCAGGCACCGAGAGAGGATAAGTGGGGTTCAGGGAAATTTTTGCATTCAAATGGACGATTCTTATTTTGCATAAAAATATGCATTTGAGGGCTTCTGAGTCAGTCAGTTGGTGAAGGCATAAACATAGCTATCGTAAATCTGAACCTGTCATTACCTAACTATAACCTGCAGTCCGCAGTGCAGGGCAGAATTGGCCTCATCCTACCAGGGGTGGGTTAAGTCATCTTGAGTTAACCTTGCATGAACTCCACCCATTAACAAGGTGCCCAGTGCAGTTACTATCAGTGAGAGACGCATCTGTCCTCTGACTGGTGCTTGTTCTCTTGTAGTAATGTGTGGCCTGCATGCTGTAAAATAGTCCCTGACTCTACAGAGCTGCTTACTGTTTATAGATAAACATTAGCCCTCCTTTACCTTATTAAATGGGGCAATAAAATGTAAGGAATATGGTGAGCATGGGTGTGACAGGCTTAAATATGCAATATGTCTCAAAATTAATAATATTTACAAAGTCCATGAAAATAATTCTAATCTTTTCGAAACCGATTATTTCCCCTGTTGGGGAAGCACATAATCATCTAGAATGTGATTGTATGCTGTAGCATTAAGATTTGCCCTCACTGGAACTAAAGGGCCGAGCCAAAACCATGAAAAACAGGCCCAGACCAAGGGGTGTCCAGACACTTTTGGTCATATAGTGTGCATAAGAAAAGAAAGATGTACAAGTAGTCTATGCTTCTCTCTAACTTCTTGCTTTATTGTTTACAGGTACAGGGTAGAGAGCCAGTTGCGAATTGGACTAAAAGTGAAGTCTGACTGGGAGGATGAGGATGAGTACGAGCACGAGTACGGGTACCCAGATTATATACTTAAGGAGATGGACTTGGATAAGATGGTGGAAATGGATGAAGAATTGTGGTGTGAGGTCCAGGTTGGGGTGAATGTCTCTGTTCAGAGCCCAAAGTTTTCATTCCGTCAGGAAGGCCATACTGACTCTGGTTAGTATGAGTACACACTTTGTCTATCTGTCTTTCTGTCTGTCGGTCTGTCTGTCTATCTAAATGACATCCTATTATGAATAGTCATCATTTGAATAAACAATTAAGGACATTAACATGCTGTGCTTATATAACCTAATTTTTAAAAAGCTAAACATCCGCATGTAGGTAGACGTAGGCAACCAGCATGAGAACATGGCACACTACGATCTATTACAACATCGCCACCTGCTGTCTATGGATGTTATTGCACTTGAAACATACTTAATAATTCCATGGCTATGAATTTATGAATGAATGTATGAATGTGTACAATATATCATTGTAAATTTAATATAGTAGCCTTGATTGTTAGTATGCTTGTGTATAGCTACTATAATAGTCCAGTATGGTTCTATGTGATTTTCAGAATGGTGCAATGGAGTCCTATATGGTGAAATAGCCTTTTGTGTGCTCTGTGTGTGTCTCCTCACCCTGCTCATCTGTCACTGTCTCCACCACCAGCACAAAGGTATGCTGTTCATGCTCCCCTAACACTGAAGGAGAAAATGTGTGAATGGCATGCCAGTAAACACCACATACAGTGACTGAAAGAAATTAGAGGTGTGAGAAATTAGAGGTGTTACTCCCCTGTTTCAGGTTCAGAACCATCAGCGACAGAAGTGTCACCAACACTGAACTCTTGCGTAAGCATTTCACATGTACTGTCACATTAACAGCATCATCCAATAACAGAATAAAGTATTTCATTTAGCTAAAGTTACAAATCACATCCATGCATGTCTTTGCAGAGAGATGTGTCCTCGGACATCACCTATGCTCATCTGGATATCAAGAAACAACCCAAGACAGAGAGACGACAAAGACAGAAGAGCAGACAGAAGAACAGTCAGGAAGACAGACTGGTGTACAGCGAAGTGAGACACAAATGTGAAGACAGAGTACTGCATGGGTGAAAGACAGAGATGCAGATACCTACAGAAAGACCCGCTGATACTGCAAGACTTGCTTGTGGGGAGAAGGAAAGAGAGGCAAACAAAGACAGGCAGTCAATTAGGTTTCTGAAAATTCTGTGTTTCTGTCTCTCATTGTAAACTTGCATGGTTTGTTATTTCTACCCAACCTTCTAATTTTGGGGAAACGTTAACAGAAATATTTGCCTCCGTTTGAAGATCATTTTTTCTGCAGCAAGACAAAATTAATGTGCTACTTGTCACAATGTTTCATAATTTTTCCGTTGATTGATGAGAAATGTGCAGACTGTGCTGGATTTATCTTAAGTGAACAGTTTGGGTAATTACTTTGTTGCCTTAGATCATGTTTTATATGATGAATTATTCAGTCATTAATTATTAAAAATGTTCAATTTTTTCTCATCTCAAAGTAAATTCCTGTGATGCTAACTGTGCATCTTGTTTCTGCTATCTGGAGAGTAAAAGATGCTGATATTGTATCTGTGTTACCAGCAGATATAAAAGGTTCATGTTCACGCTGTAAGTACAAAAGATTTGCTTCAGCTATTGTAAAGAGGAGATCGCTTGTTCATACTGAAACTCCAGTATTGTCTTGTCCTGTTCAAAAGTTCATTTCATCACCATACTCATTCTTCAAGTTAATCCTTTTTTGAAGTAACACAGCTGTTGCTAACCACAGCATGGAGGCACATTGGTTAGCACTGCTGCCTCACAGGAAGGGGGTTCAGCCCAGATCCCCTATGCATGGAGTTGGCCTGTTCTCCCTGTGCTCCTGTGGGTTTCCTCTGGGTACACAGGTTTCCTTCCACAGTCCAACGGCATATAGCCCTTGGCCAACACATGAAAATTTAGCCTCCCTGGCTAACTCACATTTGCAGAAATGTTATTAATGGGCATTGACCTTGTCAAATAAACAAATAAATTAGCTTTAATTGTCAGTAATTTAATTATGTTTTTATTTTATTAATTTTGTTTTTTGTTATGCTGAGTCTGAAAGCTTTCTGAAGTTTGCAAGTTTGCGCTGCTGTGGCCATTGCCAGGACTTTCCGTACACCTTAACCATCTTGCTAGAAAGAAAGAGGAGGAGATAAAAGAAAATACAGTGTGCCGTGAAAAATGCGGTTCAGGAAGCAAACTATTCTTGAGGACAGACTGAGAAGGAGGAGGAAATCTCCAGACCTCAAAACATTTGTAAATGTAGCTCAGTCTCAAGGATTTGCAGTTTGCATGTGAAAATCAAGAAATACGAAGGACATGAAAGGACATTCTAAAAGGCCTAATGTGAAAACTGCTTATGGGGGCCAAAAAAAAAAAATTTGACATTGATGGAAAAAAAATGGATGTGTTCCCATGTGTTGGACACTGGACACCATAGGACTTAGTAATGGTGAAAAAAATGTATATCCGTTCAGTCTTTAAAAATTAATTAAGTGAAAAACTGCCAAAGAGAGGGCTAAATGAGTTCATTTTAAACAGAAAAACTGAAATAGTCAGTATATTCAGAGGGGAATGTGCAAGATAAATCAGGAAGTATTTTTTTAACCATCAAAGTTGTAATTTATGTGAAAACTAAGGCTTAATGTAGTTTAATGACATAACATCATACTAAAGACATGTATGTTTTATTCAGGCAGCAGGGGTATGTACGGAGCAAAAGTTTTAACTCAAAATAAACTTGTGGCCAAAATGGTGGCCAAAAAAGCTTAACGGCCTAAATCTCGTGTTGATAAATCTCAAAAAAGCTCTCATAGAAATGTAACCTGGGGCTGAGAATGTCTAATTGCCACACCCAAATTTGGAACAGCAACTATCTGCAACCACAGCCATATTGATGTGGGAACCTCACTGCCTGGGTCTGCCCCTTTTGCACACAGACCTCTACGTTATGAAATGGACGTAGCCACCTGCTTCTCTTGCCAAAGTCAGAAAATGAAAGCCAGGTACAAGAAGCTCTAAAAGCTGTTGAAAGGTTCTCACCACCCATGTGAAAATATGGTATGGCAAAATATACCTGAACTATACTATTTTATACTTGAAGTATTATTAAAGTGTGCTGAGTGTACTATTTTCCACATGGGGATCTGATTGTGAACATGAGAAAATGTGCAACATTGGCTCGGAAATGCTCTCCTGGCTCAACAATACCTGACTTCCCTGTTAGGGACACGGTTACCTACCTGGGGACAGGGATTAATAAAACCACCAAGGATATGAGGGATATGAATTTTAATTCATAGTTAGCAAGAGATCTTTCTGCATTCAAGGACTCTGTTACAATTGGAGAAAATCTTGCAAGAGTGTCATATGTTTTTTTCATCACTAGAGGCCCCCAAAACTGTGTCATATGCCAACTACTTTTGATAGATTGCATTTTCATCTGGATAAATAAACCCATAGTATAAAAAAGAAGCAATCAGCAATGAAATCAAGGATAGAATGTGTTAGATTCTAGTTATTAAATCAAGTAATTAATATTAGTTGGATAGAAAGATACATGGTTAACCCCATAATCTCTGGGATATACTTCCCAATTTAGGTTTTTAATTTCCTTCTTTGATGTTCTTTCACTCAGGGCAAGCTTCCTGTTAAACTGACCCTAATGTGTTGGTCACTTACAGTTACATGCAAAGACATTGGGAGAGTGATACAATTTTTTTTTTTTTTTGGATCTGTACTCCAGAGCATTGCATTTGAAATAAATCAATGAATATGAGATTAAATTATTATAGACTATCATCTTTAATTTGAGGATATTTAATAAGATAAGATGAGATAAGATATACTTTATTAATCCCCAGGTGGGGAAATTTGGGTGTTATAGCAGCAGATAATTTACATCCACATTTAATAATCCATGAAGGAATTACAGACCTTTTTATATATAGTTCTAACATTTTAGGAGAGCAAAGGTGACTGGACAAATCAACACAACATGAAATAGTCCATATTTAGTACTTTGTGGCACGTTCTTTGCATTTGACGACTGCCTGAAATCTGCAACCCACAGACATCACTAGATGCTGGATATCTTCCCTGGTGATGCTCTGCCAGGCCTGTGCTGCAGCCATCTTCAGTTCCTATTTATTTCTGGTGTGCTTTGCCTTCAGTCTTTTCTTCAGTAAGTGAAACATGTATTTATCTGGATTCACCATTGGTATTTGACTTGACCAGTCAAGAACATTACACTTTTTGGCCCTGAAAAGCTCCTTGGTTGCTTTAGTAGTATAGAGACACACACAAAGTATGGTCACATTTCATGCTTGACATTATATTTCTGAGATTTTTATGTGTATGTGCCTGTATTTTAAAATACATCCAAGCTTTTCAGCTGTAACTCCTGCTCTCACCGCATGGGGGAGCTGTGGTTAAACAGGAGCTGTAGATTATTCATGGGGTTGTGTGAGGCTTCTTCTCTTGACAGAGAACATCCTACACAATGCAACACCACAAAAGTCTACTGTCTGCATTGTTTCCCGTTTTAAACAGGCATAATTAACCGTTCGCTGGTATAACATGCCTGGGACTTAACAGTATGTTTGGGGCCATTGTCCTGCTGCAAGGTGACGGCCAATCAAGTTTTGAGGCATTTGGCCTTATCTGAGCAGATAAGATGTTGCTGTACACTTCAGAATCCAACACTTTAGAATCCATCCTGCCACTGCCATCAGCAGCCACATCATTAATGAGGACAACTAAGCCAGTTCCAGTGGCAGCCATACATGCCCAAGCCATACACTACAGCCATCTTGTTTCACAGATGAGGGGGGTGTGATGGAGTGGGGATTTTGGGAGACCAACCACGACTGAACAGGGGGTTCTTTAAGCTATTCACCAGAGGTAGAATAACCACAGTCTCAAGAGCCAAGGACAGCGGAAAAATAACGGAAAGGAAAACAATACTCCTAAGGGAGAGTATCCCAAAGAAAAGCTCTACAACACACACACTGGATAAAAGAAAAAAACTGAAGCTTAAGGAGTATGAACTTTCTGAAAATAAAACAAAACTGCCGGAGCAGAAAACGGAGCAACTCAAAGAAAACAGACCTCGAACCGACGCTGAAAAAGTAACACCTTAAAGAAAGAATTCTGAGTTTAAGTTGTGGCACTAACTTGTTGCCAACAACCTAAGCTAGGCTGTTGTGCTAATTTTATAGCCACAACAATCCTGTTTACCTTTTACCTCGCTTGACAGATTACCGGCTCTCGTGCAACGTAAGTGACATTGAAGCAAAGCTTATCGGCTTGCTGGGTGTTTAAATCAAGCGGCCAAAACCAGACTTCGTTTTTGAAGTTCCTGGTTGCTCACTAGCGCCACTACGGTTGGCTCCAGTATAGGTGTTTTCATATTCGGTTTCCATGTAAGTCTACGGTACAAATACGGTCAAAATACAAAGTCAATTATTTTTTCTCATGAGAACAAATAGTCACAATATGTGTATTTATTCGTCGTATGACTGTCCATGGGTTGTTTCATGATTTATTGTGTCATTTGGGCACTGTTATAATATTTGTTGTGGACCAATGAGGTACACCTTGCGTCACTTCCGGATTACTGCAGAGGACTGAGCTACAGTAGGGGCTACAATCTGTGGTCACTGGGGTGGGAGGTGGCGTCTCTTGGCCTTGACATTGCGGCTCCGACCACGGTCCACCTGTGCGAAGTCAGAAAATGCCGGCATCCCATTTTGTAGTGGTTTCATTATAGCTTGTGCTATTTACATCTGCACTAGACGACCATAAAATAATCCTCCTCTGAAGTTTTGCGGTAGCCGAGTCATTTTTACTATTTCCTTTAGCCCACTTAACCAAATAATTAGTTGGCAGAAAGCGTAATCAGCTAACGCTTATTTGCTATATGTGGTAGTCCAGTAGCCTATGCTAAAACAGTTCGCAACTTCGGCTACCAAGCCATTTGACTAGCTAGCTAACCCTAACCGGCAAATATTCCATCTGTCAAACGTGTCTGACGGCTTGTCAGTCGTATACATTCCGTAAATGTCTACCTGGGCTATGCTGCACGAATGTGACAAAGCTAGAAGCTAGCAAGAAAATAATAATAATAAGAAATTCAATGTACATTATTTTTGTCTTTATGCAACAGGTGGAAAACGTGCTCTTCAGAGTGCGTTGTCATATTTACACGCCTGTAGATCACTTATTAAAATACTTGGTAGATTTGTTAATCACCGCTGACAGTGTTAATTTTTATTCGGTAAAAATAACTTGCGAACGATCGGTCAGCTAGCGTCACCCAGCAAGTAAACACCGCAAACGGCGATGGAGTAGTAGCAGTTAATGGCTCATTAACTGATTGTGGCGAAAACCTACGACGATAACTTGCTTGGTTAACAGCAGGTCTACCAGACAGTTATATGAAAATTAGCCTAGTCAAATCACCAGTAGTCTACACATCTCTGATTGATTGACCATCAGTGCAGTCGATGTTCTTCCCCTGTAGTTCATATTGCTAATGCGTGAGCTAACCACGGATAGCTTACCTAGCCCACTGGCAAGCTGATATGCTAGCTAAGCATATTCGTTTTGCCGAGAAACATAAATTGAAGATAACTGAACATAATTGTATTACTAATGTCATACATATACCGTGATTACATGACACAGTACAGTCACGGATGGAAATTATACTCCGTAAACATTTGATCATATATTTTAAAACAAAGCGGCAGACAGTCAGCTAGCCTCAAGTTCGTTCTGCAATCGTTCGTTCAGGTTGATGGGCTTTTCCGCACCGGACTGTCAATCACATTGTAAAAATCACAAGACCGCTTAACTTTATGGTTTTGGCTCCAAATCGAGAACATGGCCGCGCCCGCCATTGAGCTTCGAAACGTGTTTTACAGACCCACCGAGAGCCAATGGGTGACGTCACAGTAGCTTTGTCCATATTTTTTACAGTCTCTGAATTCAATCAACTCAATGGCCGTAATAACTAAAGAAAAGGCGCATAAAAAAACCAATTGCCGTAATAACTGAAGAAAAGACGCAGAAGGAAAATGAATGGTGGTATCAGCCAAAACCATGACAGAGGGTGCTTTTGATCATGAGCAGTCCCTTCCTTTCTGCACACTTTCATCTTTCTTTCACCTTGGTACATGTTCATACTCATCTCGTTTGCCTCATCTGTCCATAAGACTTTATTCCAGGACTCTACGGTTTTTAATGTACTTTTAGAAAAATCTAACCCCGGCTATTCTGTTTTTGAGGTTTACTGCTGGCTTGCATTTTTTGATGAACCATCTGAGGTTATGCTGGTGTAGTCTTCTCTTTATGATAGCCGTTGACACATCTATACCAACATCCTGTGGAGTTTCCTTGACCCGTTCAACAGTTGAAGACAGTTCAACAGTTTCTTTTTCCACAATGAAAAAAGTCTGGTCCAAATATAGCAACGGGCCCACCCTATACTTCTCTACATTCAGAAATCAATGCTATTAGCATGATGTAATAACGTAACATTTATTAGAGATATGCATAAAAGGAAGCTTGTTCATGCAGTCATATACCAGGGGGCCTCTACTTACAATGTCACCTGGAACCAGTCACAGACTTTTTGAGCCTTTGGTTGTCTAATACCACAGCAGACTAGACTAAAATGTATACAGTATTGTTTTTACTCCTTCTGGAAATGACTAATGAGGGGAAAAAAATAAAATATAATTTTAGGTTTAGTTCAGTTGGTTCATAGTATGCCAGTACACTCTAGGATCTATGGGCCACAGTGTGAATACAGACAGTATTGTTAGTATAAACATGTAGTATAAAACTGAGCTTTTTAATCAGAGTCATTAAATAAATCAAGTCATTCCTGTAAACGTAAGAGTGAACATTTTAGAAAATAGGCTGTATCCTTTAAATAGCTTTCAACAGCACTATTAACACAACTGATCATTAACATGAAGCTGGTGTAATATAGCAATGTGTTGTTAACATTTATGCAATGCTCCGTTGCGTTGTCTGATTGTCTTTGTAAATTTCCAAGACTACCTCACTGAATACACAATATAGACAACAGTAACAAGATTATTCTGAAAATGATCAATACCTGTTAAAATTTTAATTTAAAAGAACTGATTGCGTGTAATAAAAAGTAAAACTAAGCATTTTTGTTGGTATATAATAAAACCCTTTGATGAAGAATCGCACATACATTATATAATATATTTATCACATGCACTCACATTAAGAGTCATTGAATGTTGATATCAGACTAATATGTGCAATAATAAATCGAGGATTATACATTTGTCTTTTTGTGTGTGTGTGTGGTGGGGAAGTTAATGTTCATGTTAGGCGCTCATACTTCTGCCGTGTGAGTATCTATTGTGTCCAGATACATACATGCCACCATTACCAAGAAGCTACATTTTTTTCTCCTGTTCTGGAGAAATACATGAAATGTTTGTGCTCACTGACTGTGCGTTAAGTTCATTGTGCAATTGAGGAAACTGGTTTCATATGAAGATCTGAGCTTTCTGCTATCAGGCCTCCACATATCAATTCTGGAGACTTTACATGATGCAAAGCCTTTGTAATAACCTACATTCATGGTGGTCCTAAGCTCACCAATAAGTTTTTTTTTCACAATTAATACATATACTCTGCGTATATACTGTATAAATACAAATATCTGTATAATAATTACAGTAATACTGTGTATTGTCGTGGTTTCCAATCGACAAAGTTCTTCTTTTTGATCTAGATTTAGCAGATTTCTTTTCAATAAAGAGGATGAGGCATAATCTTCAGAATATCTGACTTTATTCTCAAGTAAATAGAGTACAAAGTCATGATGTCCGCGGAACAGCCCAACGAACCCCACAGATACATCAGCTTTTATTTCATTTCTTATCTTTTCTTATCAGTTCTTCTCCCCTTGGAGGCGTTTCTTTTGGCCGCACCACAGTCGTTTACTGGATCTTTATATCTAAATTAGTCGATGTTGGTTAACTAATGCTGACATCATGAAACCATTATGGTTACAACCCTTCCATTTTCTCTCTCCTTTCTCCGAATGCTGATTTGTTAAACAATAGTGGTTCCGCTATCCCAGGATATCAAATAAAAAATGTGTTTATTCAGCTCTCATGGGTTCTGACGTGAGTACAAAAGAGTGCAGCTGTTACATGGATCCAGATACATGAGTACAGAGGATATTCATTTTATTTAGAAGATAATGTGTGAGTGTCCACTAAAATGTGTGAGTGTGCAGTGTTCTTTTACTCATGCTGACCATGCTGACCGTGTACTTCTACTTATAATTACGCTGACACTATGTGTGATTATGTACTAATACTATGTGATGAATAACAGAATAATAGAAGAATAATATGTCATGGAAATGACCAGAAATGTCCAACTGATTACCAGAAATTTCCAACAGTATCACACACAGCAATTGAGACGCTCTAAGAATTACAGGGCAATATGTGTACAGAAAACTCATACCATAAAAAAAACTGCGAAAATACGCACAGATAAGAATACAATAGCCTGTGGTATGAGGACACAGCGTATGAGGACCCAGCGCTTCTGCCAGTAATTTACTGGTCTTTTTTTTGTTACATGAAGTGCTTCAGCAACACCTCTGCTGCTCACGCCGTTTGAGTTTCCAGTTACAGTAGAAAGAGCCTTTCATGGCCTCCCACTCACCTGTCTGCAGACCTACCGCACTGGGGGTGTTTCGCGCACTGTCCCCTTCTAAAACTGTTCACGCCGATCAGTGCAAAAGACCCCAGAGAATTCATATTTTCGACTAGCCCGTAGCGGCATTTTGTGATGTCTATTTTATGACGGAATGATTTGATTTGATTTGCACTCTGCAGTAGGTATTTTTCCCGGTGCATATTTGCATTTCCCTTTGTATAGTTTGTTGCATACTTGTTGCAATTTTTTCACATGCAGTCACATTAAGTATCATTGAGTATTGCTGTCATCCAGATCTCCTGACTAAAACATTACAACTCATAAATATAAGTTAATATCAAATATTCGTATTAAAGAGTTGTATACATACTGGGACTTCTTGAGAGCAAATCAGCAAGATATTGGCACTGAGTAGATGAAGAGTTGCCCTATATACCGTCAGGTGTCAGGATGGGTGGCCTTTGTAGCAGGCAACCTATGCCTTTGAAGTTAGTTTCCATCTAAGTTAGTTTCCACTGCAGAAATGTGCATGCAGGGGGTCAGAATGTGTGTGTGCGTGTGTGTGAGTGTGTGTGTGAGAGAGAGAGAGAGAGAGAGAGAGAGAGAGAGGGAGAGAAACTGACAGACGGAGAGAGAGAGCAAGATTTATCATTTGCAAAATGGGAAACTGTGCAGTTGTTTTTGGCTTTTGGTTTGGCAAGGTTTTACGCTTGCACATCATTACAGAAATGACAGAATAGATGACATGGCATCCTTTTATTCACAGTAGCAATATACTTAGTTTACGTGCACAATCATTTCTTCACTATGGTTTCTTTATTTCTTCTGATTATCTTCATCGAGTACAGTGAGTATTTGCAAATTATTATTATTATTATTATTGTTGTTGTTGTTGTTGTTGTTATTTCCACGTGTCTGTATTGTATTTTGTTTTTGTTTAACTCTGTTTTCTGTTTCTCAGAAACTGCTGAAGGCTTGGTTAACCCTGCTCCTATCGTATTCGGGGATATAGGGCAAAATGTGACCATCCACAGCCGTATCAAAGAAATATCGAGCTATTACACGTACATTAGCTGGTACCGTCTGAGACCGAGTGGAAAGGTAGAGCACCTCGCTTACTTCAGCTCAGTCACCGCGAAGTTCGGCCGTTACAGCGGAGAGCTTCCCAAAGGCTCTGATACGGTGTATCTAAACTTCTCGAGCGCCACATTCGCCGACTCCGGACGCTACTTCTCCGTGGCGGGCACTGCTCTCAGTTTAACACCTGGCTCCTCCTCAGTTTTAGCCATAACAGGTAAGATATGAACATGTATTGTTTGGATTATTATTTGAGGGATGATCTCGAAAAATTGTTTTTGTAGAGAGGGAAAAACGTGAGCAACGTTAAGGATTACATTAATTGTAGACTGATTGGCCCAACTTATAACAGCTACACATTAAAATGTCCAGTGTTAAATCCAACTCTTAACAGTGTTATTACAACTCTTAACAGATAACATTTGGTCCCACTCTGGAATGTGTGACCAACAGTTATTTGTTAAGAAATGAATTAACATTGGCATTTTACCGTGTATCTGTGTCGGAATAGAAAAAACATGAACATAAGAAACAAACAACACTTCAGTCATTCAGCATTGTTGATAGATTTCGCAGCAGAAAGGGTAGCCTACATCAGCCGTACGAAGTCTCTGTAATCATTGCGACGAGGACACGTTGATGTTGAACCTGTGAAAACTCACTGCAACTAGGCTATAGACCTAGTTTTCATCTTGTATCTGGGTAAATTCTAATTCCAACATTTAAGCTTATTTTATTGAGTGGCCTATATGAGCAGTGGGCTCTGTATAACGAATGTCCCGTTCGTGAACATTTGCCCAGGCCATTGCCTTGTAATGGACAGAAATCTGAATGTTAACCACATCAGTAGCCTGTAGCCAGGCAAAATATTCAGCCATTGATTTGATAAGATCGGAAAAATGTTAACCACATCAACAGTAGCCTGTAGCCAGTCTAAATATCCAGCCATTGATTTGATAAGATCGGAAAAAATCTTACACCAGAATTTGAGATAACATGACAGCGGTGAAAAGAAAATGAAAATCTTCAAAAATCTAAGAGGACGGCGCCATTTCAAGATGTACGCTATTATTTTACGGTCCAAAAGGATCCAAAAATGTATGACGACTTTCGACTTCAAAATAAGTCCGATTGATTATGTGGCATGGTTAGCCTAAATAAATAAATAAATACCATATCCTGTAACAGGTAAAGGAAATGACAGAAAATAGCTTTGTACAGGCAATCAGCTCCAATCATTCTTTTACTGAATTCCATTCACTCTCGTTGTCTTTAGTATTCTCAGCTATTGAAGACTTTCAGTGCTTCAGTGACTGAGCGGTTGTTGAGGGCTGGATCGATTGTCTTGTTTAATTATCGAGAGCTCAAAATTACACAGCACCACTGACAAAGAAAATACCCGCTATCTTGAAATTCAGACTGGGTTTCGCGGTATATTTTAATTTTAGCCGTTCTAAAAACCAGGCTGTTAATACATGATGTATCTAGGGAGTTTAAGCAACCTTTCAGAAAAGCCTTTGTTCCATGGCCCCAGCTGCAAAAATTATTCGCTCATAATTTGCGAATTATTTTTTTTTTCTGAGCCTATGTAAAACTAAATAAATTGGCAAACTTAGCTTGGATAACACTATTATTTGGTTTGCAACAATAGGCCTAGATTATTTAGTGGCAACCTCAGGACTGTGGAAAACAGAAGTGTCAATTTATCCATACCTCAACATTTTCTATAAGATACACAATGAAAATGGCTATGGAAGTAATAAGTAAGTAAATAAATAAATAAATAAATAAATAATACAAAGTAAAATAAATAAATTAAAAGAAACTGTAAAGAACATGCTTCTCAACGGTAAAAAATGATGTTCTGAAGCTATTTATCTAACTCTGGGACACGAGTGAAGTTACCAATTTACCAAATGCGTAATACCAAAGTCATAAGACTGTCCACCAATCGATGTCACGTTATAATGTATTTAACCAGGTAGCTAGGTCAGTTGAGAACAATTTTAATTTCCCATTGTGGTTTCATGAGACCCATTCTACTATATATCTCGTCTCTCTTTCTCCTCAGATCCCAAGAGCCTCCCTGTAATGCGCGTGTTCCTCAATCGCACAGGGGCCGTTGTTTGTGAATTGAAAGGCGGGGATCCAACCTGGAGTGATCCACAGTGGGAAACAGATGATGCCAAAGACGGGCCGACGTCGCAGGCTGAAACTTTTATAGACGCGCAGGGCGCATTCATACGGTCCTCCATCCTCTCTTTGAAAAACGGGATCCGTGCTTTGAACTGTGTCTGTAGGCACAGTACTGGAGTCATTATTCGAATCCGGGTCATGCAAGACAATAGTAAGAAAATGTTTTTTTCTCTCCCTCGTTTTCCCCTTTATCTTCTCAGGTCCTGTCTGCCATTCCTTTATCGTCTTTGTCAAGTTATTATTATAACCACATTTTCAATGTAATAATTGCAGGTAGCTTCATAGTGTATTATGAATTCACACAGTGGCCTATTTCACGTTCCCAACAACCCATGATTTCAGTTTAGTTAAGAGTGTCTCGCAGTTCATTATTCAACAAAAAAGAAAAAGAAAAATTTGAATGGTTGATAATTTCGCAAAACAAAATTGGAACTGGGATGTATCAAAGCTTTCATAACTAAGGCAGTGACAGTGGCAGACACATTTATTATGAATATATATAATTATTGTCACTTGCAAAACAATCTGTAATTGTAGCCTACAGTCCCATTTACTTGCATGCACATTACAATGGTTAAAATGTGGACTTTTAGAAAGTAAAGCAATAAGACAATTGAGTCATGTATAACACATACACAGTCTACAATATAATATCTTAGGTTAAGGCTTAGAGCCCTATACTCATCGAAGATACAATAACCTGAGATTGTTATCTGTCCTGGATCTATAACACTCATTCTCAGAGTCTGTGTAATTATAAGTTGTTTTGTCATATTGAGATGCTTTTTCAGTGCAAGGATCAGTGCCAACTTCAGGCAGGGATCAGTGCCAGCTGCTGCTGTACCTGTCTCCCCTGGCTGTGGTGCTGCTGCTGGTGACTGTGACAGCCAGTGGGCTGTGGGCCTGGAGACGGAGGAAGTAGAGCCCTATAGCACAGGTCAGATATTCAATACAACTGTCTCCTGAAATATATCAAGTATAATGCTGGAGTGAAGAATGTGCTTTCAGTAACTGAACTCTTTGGTAACTCTTTTTTTCATAATATCACATGGAAAATTCCACAACTCTTAGTATTTCCATTAAAAAAAAACATTTCTCCCCATCCCTCTCTCTTTCTCTGTCTCTCTCAGCGAATGGACAGTACATACGGGATCTGATCTGGATTTGTACCTCAGGAGTTGTAGGTTTCATTCCCCAATGAGACTCTACCACTGTACTTTGGCACAATGTGCCTGCACTGTTTCAGTACACATCCAGCTGTAAAAATGGATTGAATGTTCAAAGAAAGTAATTTGTTCTGACAAGAGCATCTGTTGAATGTCTAAAATCCAATAGGACTTGAAGGAGCATTTCTTTATTTTCTTTACTTTGTAGACGTCACAGCAGTATTTGCAGATTAAAAACATTTTTGGCCCATTTGTGGCTCTCTACACTTGTGCTTGCTTAGAGGATGATGCTGCGCAATTTCGTTACTTTGAGTGATTTGATTTGAGTAGTTTTATCAGGCCTTAATTTAAGTTAAAGGTTTCTGTTGTATAATTGTATTGTAAATTGTGTTTTTTATTGTGACAAACTTATTGCAATTGAATGAAATAAAAAATAAAAAATCTTGACAAGAGCAAATGACAATGTTCAACCAAAATTTTTTCAAACTGTTTCTTTTTTCTATTTCTCAGAAATACTGTGGTCAAGACTGCGGTGCTATGTCAGACCATGGAAACATTTCTAATTATAGCCTTGCAGCAAGAAATAGCTATGTATACAGGCAACAACACTATCAGGCAGTCAAGCAAGGGAAGTGGTCCACCACCTTCGCAAAATAGCTCAACCCACAGGTGATGCATTGCAATGTGACTGTACAATTTCAGTAAGCTTCTTCATCAAGGCCTATAATGTCATTTTTTAGATGAGCTTAGACTGGCCTATATTAAATTCAGGTTGCAATACAAATATCTTTTGCTTTTAGATTAACATTTATAAAACAGAGTTCTCAGTGGAGCGTCCTGTCATTTGAAAGGACATCAGGACTGGCAGGAGTGTGCTGGTCATGTTGAATACAGGTACACAAATGCATTATGTAAAAAGTTATTAGCTCATTTTGCATGAGCACCATAAGGAAACCGTGTATCTCAAGAAATAACAACAAAAACAGGGCACACGAGCGACTCCCAGCTGAGGCAAATTTGAGGAGAAACCAATCCCATTTTTGTTGACAAAATGTATATTTTTTAGTAAAATTTGACAATGATACATTGACCATGCTGGAATGTGTAGCTGTGCACAAACTTAATTTAAAAGGCTGGTGGCATAATTGCAGACATAATCTCCATAATCATCACAATGTGATTGTTTCATGCCACAAACTTTGAATGGCTATTGGTTGCCTTTTGACCAGGGTACAATTTTGGTATGTCCTAAAAGGACACAAGAGAAGAGTTGGTCTGGGTTTGCGTAGTATATCATGAGGAATAAGGCTTTTCATAAATTCAGTAATAAAATACACAATAATAATAATAATAATAATAATAATAATAATAATAATAACAATGTGATGGCTGCCTTGCTCCACTTGCCTGGTTATGTCAGGTTCTCTTGAGTTCCTGAACAGGAAGCTGGTGGGCAAGGCTGTGCCCTATTTAACTCCCTTTCAGCCACGTTACAACGTTTGTCATGATACTTTTCACTAATCCCTGCACACGAGCATACGCAACGAATAGCCAATACACTTCCACACCTCATGTTTTTATGATTTATCATGATTTATCACTACCTTAAAAATGTCTTTGGTTGGCTGACCGTACAGAAGCTAAAAGAATGCTTGCACAGAGGTGGAAGCCACCACTATGTCCACAACATTTATAAAAATGTTCTTAGATTTATACTTGAACTTAGTCTTAAAATAATTTCCGACGGTGTGCTTACGTTCGATTCATAAAAGATACTGAGCATAAAAAACATTGCTTACGCAGGATCTAAGAAGCCCTTTTGTAACTTACTTACCAGTGATCTATAAATCTCAAATTAACTTAAAAATTGACGGCACCTGAACGTGCCTTTCAATCGGCAATTTCCCCTTATATAATGCTAGCACAAATGAGGGTTTAGTCAGGAATAACCATGGACCAAAAGAGAAAACTTTTTGGAAGACGCGATCACGGCGATGGTAGAGGAGATTGAAGACAGGGATCACGTATTATTTGGTGGACTAAATAGTGGGTTGACAAACAAAGCCAAACAGGTAGCTTGGGAGTATGTCGCCGCTGCAGTGAATGAGGTGGGCAGCAAGACAGAACTGTGGCTGATCTGAAAAAGAAATGGTCTGACCTTAAACTGCAAGGGGGGAGAAAATAGCCATACATAACCAGCAGGAAAATAACTTACGTCAAGTCTAGACTTTTCGTAGACATAAGATAATTTCCACGTCAAAGTAAGGTTTTATTTCTACTTATATGTGGTTTTCTGCGTAAGTCATACTTAAGATCAAAATTGATCGTAAGTCCGTTTTATAAATGAGGCCCCAGGTCTCATTGGGTGAATAGCTTCCTTGATATTATTTATATGGAAACATAAATAGCTCAGATACATAGAGCTAGTCATAAGAAATTTGATGTGTGGTACTCAGCTGCTGTTAGTGTTAATTAGTCTCTATTGTGATTTCAAGTAACTGATTTAAACTAGTTTTATTTTTCTTGTTCCATCTCTCTTTTTTAATGAACTTCCAAGCCAGGTTGTGACAATAACAATTATACTACTACTACTACTAATAATAATAATAATAATAGCAATAATAATAACAATAATAATAATAATAAGAAGAAGAATGTTGATGAAAGAAAGAAAAAATGCGAAGCTAAAAGCTAAAAAAGTAAATCTACAATTTTTTAAATTTGATAACACATTGCGTTATTAGCATAATGATAAATTGAGACCGTGAGACAATGACTCAGTGTTTTACATGAGAGCTGTTTTTGTTTTTTTCTGTTCTTTGTTTTTTTTGCATGCAAGCCTGCATGCATGGAGTTGTGCTTGTCCTTAAAGGCCAAACAAGTAAATAACAAGTGGTTTCAGCGTGGTTGGAATTTTGGTGAGCTTTTGTTTCTTAAAAGCAGTCGGCAGATCTAAAAACCACGCAGCCTCGATGTTGTTTGTGCGCAAACAGTTAACGTCGGAGATGGTTGAGACACCGCCTTGGACGGCCTACTTCTCTTTCAAACAGTTTAGTTGCGGTTATTTCTGCGGGTTTTTTCAGTTTCGATCGTTCGAAATGGCCGAGAAACGCTTGTTTGTGTGGCGAAAGTGTGTTCCATTCCGAATGGAAACTCGCCCTTTGGCTTTTAGCGTGAGAAGGCGAGCCTGAACTTGGCACGCATATCTGTAAGCAGTCAGTCTTATCTGGCAGACGAAACCGGACTGACACGCTTGCACCATCGGGTTCTGCGGACATGCCACAGGTTCTCCATTTCATACTCTTCGCTCTGTCCTGCAGTGAGTACTAAATTAGCCTATATATATATATATATTTCAAATGTATGGAAAAATTACGGCGGTTTACTTGAAAACATTAAACCAAATAATGTGAAATAATATATAATATAATGTAATCTGGGTATTTTGGCACTTGTCAGAGATTCTGTTTTAATTCGACCTCTTTGTTTATTGCAGCGGGTTCCGTCTCTTGCTCGATCGTGTTCGCCAGAGCGGGGGAGAATGCCACACTCAGTTGTCGGTGTTCCAAGGACGGTGGCTGTTACGACGAGCTTGTCCGCTGGGTTCGAATGAATTCGAATGAGACACTGCAAATTATCGATACTAAATGTGAGAAATCGCCGTGCCGATTCACCAGCAAAAGAACAGACGATATCTGGGTTACCCTGACGGTTTTACATGTGGAATCGGGGGATTCTGGGCGGTATTACTGTGGAGAGCACCTCAGTAGCTACCTCCAGTTTACCGATAATGGAACCATTTTAACGGTCGGAGGTGAGTAAAAACCACGTCCCCAAGTAGTTTTGACCCGAAAAAATTATATTTTGGTCTAAATTGTGGAGAAATGGGTCCTGGCTCGAGATGAACGGGTAGTGGTGTCAAAGGACCGCGATGTTGTCCTGTGACAATTCAGGGTTTTTGACTAGCCGATTAAGATATTTCTGGAAAATGTGCCAGAATAGGATCTTTACAAGGAATATATGTAAAAACCCATTAATTGCTGACCAAACACACCTCGCACATGCAGCCTAAAACGGTGGCTGACAAGGCTTGTAGTCCACCTCAGTGGTTTTCAGCCTTAGTCCTGGAGGCACAAAACCATCGTGCTGTTTAATCATTGCTTGGCGAAGAGGTTGAATTTGATCAAAACTTTTTTGGATTGGAGTTACATTGTATTAAGGAATCGGTGGGCTCAGCCTAAAATTTTAATGACATTATAGTAGGCTATACGGTCTATTAATCAGCCGAGGGGAAAATAATTGCGCCCAACAGCAAATGGCGAATATCTATAATACACAAGCTTGATTATTCATAGCAACATAATAAGAGTAAACCAGTGGTAGAAAAGCAGACTGACTTGCATATGCGATGCAAATATTGAACGTCTTGCCATATGTATGCGTCTCCCAAAGTGGAATGAAACCCGCGATAACCGGCAGAAAATAACTGTGGAATGCTGAGAGAAGGATTCTCAACATCCAGGGTTTCCAGAAAAGTTTGGTTGTACTGAGAGACATTATGTCACCTGCAGTCGCGATTAGATCAAAGACCCCCAAGTGTACCGATTGTGGTGTCACGGGGATCCACACAGGTTACTCAAACATGAATAACTATGAAAAAAAGGCACCAAGATTGTATCCAATAGGCCACACTACGGCAGCGGCTCAGATTTAATTTTTCAGGTGTGGCCAACCATGTGTTCATTTATTAGTGTTAAGGCACTGGGCAGCAAACGAGTATTAATGGGCGAAGAATAATAGGCTGAAAAAATCTTCTCCGATAAATCAAAAGTAGGTTACAACTGTAAATACTGTTTATGGTTGGTAGAAACTTCAAACAAACGTGCAATTTGTTGCGAATGGGATCGGGCTAATCAAACAAAACGGAGACCACAACGAATGTTTGTAAAGGAAAAACGTTTATTGAAATCGGAATAAATGCACGTGTGTGGATGCATGTAGGCTATGAGTGTGTGTGCGTGTGTCTGGATATGTGTGCGAGTGAGATGTGTAATTAAAAAAAAAAAAAAGTTGGAACAAAACACAATGTTGCCACTTTCCGGATCCTGGATCCTGAGTTCATTAAGCCACAGACAACCCAGAATGCTTGACGTTATTGTTAATAAAATAAATCTATCCAGGCCCACTTGCCCATTATTTTAGCTGAAATAAAAAGATTTCAGAGACTTCAGATGAAAGAGGGATGATTGTTGGAACATGTTTGGCCAGAGCTTCAGTGATACGGACGGCCGAACTTACGGATGTTTCATAAGGAATCGTGGCTAAGGTGATGGCATGCATGTCGGAAAGATGTCTTCAGCTAGAGGCATCTGTGGTTTAACTGTAATGCCCGTAAATTGGTTCAAGATGCAAGGAAATCAGACAAGCAATTCTGAATCATTTCACTACAAATTTGAACTTGAGAGCATGAGCTCGCAGTTTCATCGAGAACAGTGAGGAGAAGTACAACACAGAGAGGGATGCTATGTTTGGTGTTTCTTATATATTTGGAGTTGCCCGTTCATACTAACAATATGTAATTTTAGGAATATATCTGCAGCTATACTGAACTGTAGCTAATTGGTTTGTTTTGTAATCTGTTGTTGAAATTGTACCTATTTATGGCACAATAGGGCAGAAAAGGGCTCTTCTAGTAGCAGAATGTTTTCTTAAAAAAATAAATTAAAAAAGCAAACATTTGGGCAGAAAATTCAACCTGAAGATGCAATGTGACCTGCACCTGTAAATCAGAAGAATTGTTGCTATGTTATCCTTTCACTGATCCTGCGACAAATTAAACTGAGCTGTGAATTCAGATGTGACTGTGGGGAGCATTTATTTAATCCTGATGGCACATTGTTCTGAAATGATTTTTAATATTTTCAGCTTAATTGTATTCTGTTCATCCATTTCACTATGTAGTAGTAGACACTGAAATTAAACAAAAACCTGTAAAGATGAAGGAGTATTATTTAACATTTATTTGCCCTTATCTGTTTTATTGTTCTTGAGCAGACGTCTGGACAAACAGCAGTGAATTGCATTTGCTGAATGAATGGAAAGGTGAGGGTGGAAGCCCAGAGCTGGATTGGAGTGAAGCTCAAACACCAAACAGTGGTCAAGAGTTTATATTTGAATGGAGGAATGAGACTAAAGAGAGTGCCCTTCTGGCTGTAGGGCACACTGAGTTGCGCTGTGTAGTGACCAGACTCAGTGCCCCCTGGGTAAATATCTACTGGCGGTCGACCCGCGAATCATGGAACAAAACTGGCCAGACCTGGTCTTTGACAGACACCGAGAGAGGGTAAGTAGGAAATTTTTGCATTCAAATGGACTGTTCTTATTTTGCATAAAAATATGCATTTGAGGGCTTCTGAGTCAGTCAGTTGGTGAAGGCATAAACATAGCTATCGTAAGCCTGAACCTGTCATTACCTAACTATAACCTGCAGTCCGCAGTGCAGGGCAGAATTGGCCTCATCCTACCAGGGGTTGGGTGGGTTAAGTAATCTTGAGTTAACCTTGTATGAACTTCACCCATTAACAAGGTGCCCAGTGCAGTTACTATCAGTGAGAGATGCATCTGTCCTCTGACTGGTGCTTGTTCTCTTGTAATAATGTGTGGCCTGCATGGTGTAAAATAGTCCCTGACTCTACAGAGCTGCTTACTGTTTATAGATAAACATTAGCCCTCCCTTACCTTATTAAATGGGGCAAAAAATGTAAGGAATATGGTGAGCACGGGCGTGACAGTCTTAAATATGCAATGTGTCTCTAAATGAATAAAAGTCCATGAAAATAATTCAAATCTTTTTGAACCCAATTTTTTTCCCCCATTGGGGAAGCACATAATCGTCTAGAATGTGATTGTATGCTGTAGCATTAAAATTTGCCCTCATTGGAACTAAAGGGCCAAGCCAAAACCATGAAAAACAGGCCCAGACCAAGGGGTGTCCAGACACTTTTGGTCATATAGTGTGCATAAGGAAAGAAAGATGTACAAGTAGTCTATGCTTCTCTCTAACTTCTTGCTTTATTGCTTACAGGTACAGGGTAGAGAGCCAGTTGCGAATTGGACGAAAAGTGAAGTCTGACTGGGAGGATGAGGGGATGGATTTGGATAAGATGGTGGAAATGGATGAAGAATTGTGGTGTGAGGTCCAGGTTGGGGTGAATGTCTCTGTTCAGAGCCCAAAGTTTTCATTCCGTCAGCAAACCCATACTGACTCTGGTTAGTATGAGTACACACTTTGTCTATCTGTCTTTCTGTCTGTCGGTCTGTCTATCTATCTAAATGACATCCTGTTATGAATAGTCATCATTTGAATAAACAATTAAGGACATTAACAGGCTGTGCTTATATATCTTATTTTTTAAAAAGCTAAACATCCGTATGTAGGTAGACGTAGGTAACCAGCATGAGAACACGGCACACTACAATCTAATACAACATCGCCACCTGCTGTCTATGGATGTTATTGCACGTGAAACGTACTTCATAATTCCATGGCAATGAATTTATGAATGAATGTATAAATGTGTACAATATGTCATTGTAAATTTAATATAAAGGCTTGGTTGTTAGTATGTTTGTGTATAGCTACTATAATAGTCCAGTATGGTTCTATGTGATTTTCAGAATGGTGCAATGGAGTCCTATATGGTGAAATAGCCTTTTGTGTGCTCTGTGTGTGCCTTCTCACCCTGCTCATCTGTCACTGTCTCCGCCACCAGCACAAAGGTATGCTGTTCATGCTCCCCTAACACTGAAGGAGAAAATGTGTGAATGACATGCCAGTAAACACCACATACAATGACTGAAAGAAAATAGAGGTGTGAGAAATTAGAGGTGTGTTACTCCCCTGTGTTTCAGGTTCAGAACCATCAGCGACAGAAGTGTCACCAACACTGAACTCTTGCGTAAGCATTTTACATGTACTGTCACATGAACAACATCCTCCCATAACAGAATGAAGTATTTCATTTAGCTAAAGTTACAAATCACATCCATGCATGTCTTTTCAGAGAGATGTGTCCTCGGACATCACCTATGCTCATCTGGATATCAGGAAACAACCCAAGACAGAGAGACGACAAAGACAGAAGAGCAGACAGAAGAACAGTCAGGAAGACAGACTGGTGTACAGCGAAGTGAGATACAAATGTGAAGAAAGAGTACTGCATGGGTGAAAGACAGAGATTCGGATACCTACAGAAAGACCCGCTGATACTGCAAGACCTGCTTGTGGGGAGAAGGAAAGAGAGGCAAACAAAGACAGGCAGTCAATTAGGTTTTTGAAAATTCTGTGTTTCTGTCTCTCATTGTAAACTTGCAGGGTTTGACATTTCTACCCGACCATCTAATTTTGGGGAAACATTAACAGAAATATTTGCCTCCATAAGAACAGTGCTTCCTAAATGTTTATTACATCACATTTCGTTTGAAGATCTTTTTTTCTGCAGCAAGACAAAATAACACAATTAATGCGCTACTTGTCACAATGTTTCATAATTTCTGTTGATTGGTGAGAAATGTGCAGACTGTGCTGGATTTATCTTAAGTGAACTGTTTGGGCAATTACTTTGTTGTCTTAGCTCATGTTTTATATGATGAATTATTCAGTCATTAATTATTAAAAATGTTCCATTTTTTCTCAGCTCAAAATAAATTCTTGTGATGCTAACTGTGCATCTTGTTTCTGCTATCTGGAGAGTAAAAGATGCTGATATTGTATCTGTGTTACGAGCAGATATAAAAGGTTTATGTTCACGCTGTAAGTACAAAAGATTTGCTTCAGCTATTGTAAAGAGGAGATCGCTTGTTCATACTGAAACTCCAGTATTGTCTTGTCCTGTTTAAAAGTTCATTTCATCACCAAACTCATTCTTCAAGTTAATCCTTTTTTGAAGTAACCCAGCTGTTGCTAACCACAGCATGGAGGCACATTGGTTAGCACTGCTGCCTCACAGGAAGGGGGTTCAGCCCAGATCCCCTATGCATGGAGCTGGCATGTTCTCCCTGTGCTCCTGTGGGTTTCCTCTGGGTACACAGGTTAACTTCCACAGTCCAACGGCATATAGCCCTTGGCCAACACATGAAAATTTAGCCTCCCTGGCTAACTCACATTTGCAGAAATGTTATTAATAGGCATTGAACTTGCCAAATAAACAAATAAATTAGCTTTAATTGTCAGTAATTTAATTATGGTTTTATTTTATTAATTTTTTTTTGTTTTGTTATGCTGAGTCTGAAAGCTTTCTGAAGTTTGCAAGTTTGCACTGCTGAGGCTATTGCCAGGACTTTCCGTACACCTTAACCATCTTGCTAGAAAGAAAGAGGAGGAGATAAAAGAAAATACAGTGTGCCGTGAAAAATGCGGTTCAAGCAAACTATTCTTGAGGACAGACTGAGAAGGAGGAAATCACCAGACCTCAAAACATTTGTAAATGTAGCTCAGTCTCAAGGATTTGCAATTTGCACGTGAAAATCAAGAAATACGAAGGACACAAAAGGACATTCTAAAAGGCCTAATGTGAAAACTGCTTATGGGGGCCAAAAATTTTTTTTGACATTGATGGAAAAAAATGGATGTGTTCCCATGTGTTGGACACTGGACACCATAGGACTTAGTAATGGTGAAAGAAATGTATATCCGTTCAGTCACAAAATAAATTAAGTGAAAAACTGCCAAAGAGAGGGCTTAATGAGTTCATTTTAAACAGAAAAACTGAAATAGTCAGTATATTCAGAGGGGAATGTGCAAGATAAATCAGGAAGCATTTTTTTAACCATCAAAGTTGTAATTTAGGTGAAAACTAAGGCTTAATGTAGTTTAATGACATAACATCATAGTAAAGACATGTATGTTTTATTCAGGCAGCAGGGGTATGTACAGAGCAAAAATTTCAACTCAAAATAAACTTGTGGCCAAATGGTGGCCAAAAAAGCTTAACGGCCTAAATCTGGTGTTGATAAATCTCAAAAAAGCTCTCACAGAAATGTGACCTGGGGCTGAGAATGTCTTGCCACACCCAAATTTGGAACAGCAACTATCTGCAACCACAGCCATATTGATGTGGGAACCTCACTGCCTGGGTCTGCCCCTTTTGCATACAAAGCTCTACGTTATGAAATGGACGTAGCCACCTGCTTCTCTTGCCAAAGTCAGAAAAAGAAAGCCAGGTACAAGAAGCTCTAAAAGCTGTTGAAAGGTTCTCATCACCCATGTGAAAAAATGATATGGCAAAATATACCTGAACTATACTATTTTATACTTGAAGTATTATTAAAAGTTATATAAAGTGTGCTGAGTGTACTATTACTTTCCACATGGGGATCTGATTGTGAACATGAGAAAATGTGCAAAATTGGCTCGGAAATGCTCTCCTGGCTCAACAATACCTGACTTCCCTGTTAGGGACACGGTGACCTACCTGGGGACAGGGATTAATAAAACCACCAAGGATATGAGGGATATGATTTTGAATCATATTGCTGATGCAATTAGGAGTACATTTAATTCATAGTTAGCGAGAGATCTCTTTCTGCATTCAAGGGCTCTGTTACAATTGCAGAAAATCTTGCAAGAGTGTCATATGTTTTTTCATCACTAGAGGCCCCCAAAACTATGTATAAACCCATAGTATTAAAAAAAGAAGCAATCAGCAATGAAATCAAAGATAGAACGTGTTAGATTATAGTTTTTAAATCAAGTAATTAATATTAGTTGGATAGAAAGATACATGGTTAACCCCATAATCTCTGGGATATACTTCCCAATTTAGTTTTTCAAAGATTAGATGGTTTATAATTTCCTTCTTTGATGTTCTTTCACTCCGGGCAAGCTTCCTGTTAAACTGGCCCTAATGTGTTGGTCACATACAGTTACATGCAAAGACATTGGGAGAGTGATACAATTTTTGTTTTTTTTGGATCTGTACTCCAGAGCATTGCATTTGAAATAAAGCAATGAATATGAGATTAAATTATTATAGACTATCATCTTTAATTTGAGGATATTTAATAAGATAAGATGAGATAAGATAAGATAGACTTTATTAATCCCCAGGTGGGGAAATTTGGGTGTTACAGCAGCAGATAATTCACATTCACATTTAATAATCCATGAAGGAATTACAGACCTTTTTATATATAGTTCTACCATTTTAGGAGAGCAAACGTGACTGGACAAATCATCACAATATGAAATAGTCCATATTTAGTACTTTGTGGCAAGTTCTTTGCATTTGATGACTGCCTGAAATCCGCAACCCACAGACATCACTAGATGCTGGATATCTTCCCTGGTGATGCTCTGCCAGGCCTGTGCTGCAGCCATCTTCAGTTCCTATTTATTTCTGGTGTGCTTTGCCTTCAGTCTTTTCTTCAATAAGTGAAACACGTATTTAACTGGATTCACCATTGGTATTTGACTTGACCAGTCAAGAACATTACACTTTTTGGCCCTGAAAAGCTCCTTGGTTGCTTTAGTAGTATAGAGACACACACAAAGTATGGTCACATTTCCTGCTTCACATTATTTTTCTGAGATTTTTATGTGTATGTGCCTGTATTTTAAAATACATTAAAGCTTTTCAGCTGTAACTCCTGCTCTCTCACCACATGGGGGAGCTGTGGTTAAACAGGAGCTGTAGATTATTCATGGGGATGTGTGAGGCTTCTTCTCTTGACAGAGAACATCCAACACAATGCAACACCACAAAAGTCTACTGTCTGCATTGTTTCCTGTTTTAAACAGGCATAATTAACTGTTCACTGGTATAACATGCCTGGGACTTAACAGTATGTTTGGGGCCATTGTCCTGCTGCAAGGTGACGGCCAATCAAGTTTTGAGGCATTTGGCCGGATCTGAGCAGATGTTTCTGTACACTTCAGATATCCAACCATTTAGAATCCATCCTGCCACTGCCATCAGCAGCCACATCATTAATGAGGACAACTAAGCCAGTTCCAGTGGCAGCCATACATGCCCAAGCCATACACTACGGCCATCTTGTTTCACAGATGAGGGGGGTGCTTTTGATCATGAGCAGTCCCTTCCTTTCTGCACACTTTCATCTTTCTTTCACCTTGGTACATGTTCATACTCATCTCGTTTGCCTCATCTGTCCATAAGACTTTATTCCAGGACTCTACGGTTTTTTTATGTACTTTTAGAAAAATCTAACCCCGGCTATTCGGTTTTTGAGGTTTACTGCTGGTTTGCATTTTTTGGTGAACCATCTGAGGTTATGCTGGTGTAGTCTTCTCTTTATGATAGCCTTTGACACATCTATACCAACATCCTGTGGAGTTTCCTTGACCTGTTCAACAGTTGAAGACAGTTCAACAGTTTTTTTTACTCCTTCTGGAAATGACTAATGAGGGGAAAAATCTAAAATATAATCTTAGGTTTAGTTCAGTTGGTTCATAGTATGCCAGTACACTCTAGGATCTATAGGTCACAGTGTGAATACAGACAGTATTGTTAGTATAAACATGTAGCATAAGACTTTTTAAGAGCCTTTTAATCAGAGTCATTAAATAAATTAAATCATTCCTGTAAACATAGAGTGAACGTTTTAGAAAATAGGCTGTATCCTTTAAATAGCTTTCAACAGCACTATTAACACAACTGATCATTAACATGAAGCTGGTGTAATATAGCAATGTGTCGTTAACAGTTATGCAATGCTTAGTTACGTTGTCTGATTGTCTTTGTAAATTTCCAAGACTACCTCACTGAATACACAATATAGACACTAGTAACAAAATTATGCTGAAAATGATTAAGAAATGCACATTTTAATTTAAAAGAACTCAATAAAGTGTAATAAAAAGTAAAACTAAGTATTTTTGTTGGTATATAATAAAACCCTTTGAGGAAGAATCGCACATACATTATACAATATATTTATCACATGCACTCACATTAAGAGTCATTGAATGTTGATATCAGCCAGATAACCAAAACAAAACATAAACAGTACATCTTATGAATATTAATTCATATCTAATATGAAACATTACAGCATTTTTGAAAGTATAACTGGATGTGCTGATAATTGAGAGTCATGCACCAAAATCGTTGGCACTCAGTAGATGAAGTTACCCTATGAAGTAAGTTTCCATCCAAGTTAGTTTCCACTGCACAAATGTGCATGCAGAGGGCGAGAATCTCTCTCTCTCTCACACACACACACACACACACACATACAATATGGGTGGGTGTGTGATGGTGAGATACTTCTCTCGTTTTTGGTTTGGCAAAATTTGAAACAGTTCATTACAATTAATCTCATCATGCTTTCTTTATTCATAGTTTTGCTGATTATCCTCAAGTACCGTGAGTATTTGCTAGTATTGTTGTTATTATTATTATTATTATTATTATTATTATTATTGTTGTTGTTGTTGTTGTTGTTGTTGTTGTCGTCGTATGCAAATTCTTGAAGGTGAATCATGTTTAACTCCGTTTTCTGTCCCTTAGAAACTGCTGAAGGTTTGGTTAACCCTGCTCCTATAGTATTCAAGGACATAGGGCAAAATGTGACCATCCACAGCCGTGACAAAGAAATATCGCTTTATGACACATCCGTCAGCTGGTACCATCTGAGACCGAGTGGAAAGATGGAGCAAATAACTAATTTCTACCTTTACAAGTTAAAGGACGGTCGTTACAGGGGAGAGCTTCGCGTGGACTCTAAGGATGCGCATCTAACCGTCTCCAGTGCAACAATCGGCGACTCCGGACGCAGCTTCGCCGCGGTGTTTTCTGAAAAAAACTTAAAACTGGGTTCCTCCACAATTGTAGCCGTAATAGGTAAGATACAAGTGCATGCCATGGCAGAATTACGTTGGGGATTCTCCCGCAAAATTGTCTTTGTATAGAGCAACATTTCTGCGATATTGCGGATTGCAATATTTGTAAACCCGAAGGTCGATCTCATAACAATTATCTGTATATAGGAGTTATATATATATATATACACCCATCAGCCACAACATTAAAACCACCTGCCTAATATTGTGTAGGTCCCCCTCGTGAAAAACCGCCAAAACAGCTCTGACCCGTCAAGAGTTTTTAAAATCATGTGGAAATAATTCACCCTCTAACAATATCTTAGCTTTTTATATCCCTGTAGCAAATAATAATGTAATAAACTACCAATAGTGTAATAACTCCCAATAATGTAATCCATTTCAATTTTTTTTATGTAATAAAAAACAATTCATGTAATAAGTAGTAGTAGTGTACTTTATTGATCCCCGGGGGGAATTTGCACTGTTGCAGCATCAAAGACAACAAAGTAACACAATCAGATACAAATTTACAATAGATACAAAATATTAGATACAAATATACAGTAGATACAAATATATACAGAAATCCAAATATACCAGAGGACGCCTTCAAAGGTGGAATCCATGCCTCGACGGGTCAGAGCTGTTTTGGCGGCTCGAGGGGGACCTACACATTATTAGGTAGGTGGTTTAAATGTTGTGGCTGATGGGTGTGTGTATATATATATATATATATATATACACCTACAATAAGAAACAGCAACGCCCCGCCATGCAGGATTGCGGATAGATTAAGAGCAGTGGAAAGGGTCAATTCAGTGGCGGTAGGCAACATTTTTGTTTTTTAAGGAACAAATTTCCCAAATGTTGACACCCATGTTGGGTACTGAGTAGGCCAGCCTTTACAAGCAAAAAGGTGCAAATGAATTATGTTTTGATACAACTTGATATGGATACAATTTGATGCACCTGTACCACCTCAGTTGCAAGCGTTGGTATCTTTTCATGCACTCTTTCATACTTTTTTCTGAGAGTGTTTTTAAAACACAGCAGAACAAAGTCTCGGCTATCATTGCCACGAGGACATTGTTGAAGCTGAACCTATCAAAAGTCACTGTGAATAGACTACACTCTGCATCTTGTATTTGGAAAATTATGATTTCACCATTTAATCATATTATAGCGAGCGGCCTATAAGCAGTGGGCACTGTATAACTGGTTTGTTCTGTTCCTGGACATTTGGCTCTTTGTAATGTGAACCCTACGAGTTTCAAAAACAGAAATCTCACAATATCTACATTCATTCAAGATTTCTCAAACTGGGAAAAAAATTTGACACCATTCGACTTCAAAGACAACTGAGTTTGAAGGAGAGCTAAAATATTTGATTGAGTAGTCTTCCTTTCATCCAACCACAAATGCCAAATTCAGTTGTCCAACAATAAGTGCTTCAAAGATTCAACAGAGGGAACAAAAGAGGGAAAAAATAATAAAAATATGAATAAAATCTAATTGAATTTAGTCACATTCTTCACCACCTCATTTGCTATTGTCCCCCAGTTACTGAACACACAACACCCCCAACACCCCAGATAGTTTTGAACATCTCCAGTTGAAGCTTATCATAAATAAACTCCAGTTTTACTCTGGTACAAATTAAACCTGAACATTACAACAAAATCTAACTCTGCCCTTTGTACCACAGAATCTTTGTGGCTCTTCAAAATAGCCAGTTTTGCCTGACCAAGAAGAAAGCTTTCAAATGTGCATCTGTGCTTTCATCCCCAGTGGACACATAAATAAAAACTGTTTCAGAGAACTCACAAGACAACACAATTAAAAATGGCCTCAATATTCTCAATTATTGATTACAGTTCAGCTGTCAGTGACTATTTGTCTTTGATCGCTTCCTTGTCTTGTTGAATTATTGAGTGTGCTGAGTGATTTGGATAACACTTTATTACCTGCTTTTCAATTTTGTTTTATTCATAAAGATAAATAGTTATGCCATCGGATTGTGGGAAGTTTCAATCCTACCTCAATACGTTTTGTAAGATAGATAATGAAAATGGCTATGGAAGAAAATTTGTACAGAAACATGGTTCTCAACTGTAAGATCAAACAACTATGTGGTTATTAATCTAACTCTGCTATGTGAGTGAAGGTTTTCAGCTCAGCAAATGCTTGAAACAGGAGGCATAACTTTCCCTAAGTGTGTCCTCCAATCAATGTCAGGTTATAATTAGATTTATTTAACCAGGTAGGTCAGTTGAGAACAGGTCCTCATTTACGGTGATGACCGGGCATGTAATTTTAATTTCCCATTGTGGTTTCATGAGACCCATTCTGCTATACATCCCGTCTCTCTTTCTCCTCAGATCCCAAGAGCCTCCCTGTAATGCGCGTGTTCCTCGGTCGCACAGGAACCATTCTATGTGAATTGAAAGGCGGGGGTCCACACTGGAGTGATCCTCAGTGGGAAACAGATGATGCCAATGACGGGCTGACGTTGTCGGAGGCCAAAGCTAAAACTTTTGTAGATGAGCATGGCGCATTCATACAGTCCTCCATCCTCTCTTTGAAAGACAGGATCCGTGGTTTGAACTGTGTATGTAGGCACAGCACTGGAGTCATTATTCGAACCCGGCTCATGCAAGATAGTAAGAAAATGTTTTTTTTCTCCCTGTTTTATGCTTTATCTTCTCATGTTCTGTCTCCCTTTCACTTATCATAATTGTCTGGCTATTAGCCAACTCTCCCCAAAATTTTAAATGTAACAATTGTAAGTAGCTTCACGGTGTAGTGCATTATTGTTGCCTATTTAATCGCTTTTCCACTGCATGGTACCGGCTCAACTCGACTCGACTCTACTCGCCTTTTGTGGTTTTCCATCGGGCAAAAGTTGTGGATAGTACCTGGTACCTGGTATTTTTTTGGTATCACCTCCGTCGAGGTTCCAAGGAGATACCAAAAGGTGACGTGAAACACTGCAGACCACTGATTGGTCAGAAATGGCAGTGTCATGTGGCATTGCTATGACGACCAGCTACATTGACGGGGGTACTATTTGCAGTGGAACGCTAAGCATCTGGTACCAAAAGCGAGTAGAGTTGAGTAGAGTCGAGTCGAGTTGAGCTGGTACCATACGGTGGAAAAGCGGCTTTTATGTTCCCAGTAGCCTATGATTTTAATCAAGTTGCCAAACTTAGCTAGGGTAACATATTGAGTTCTGCATAATACATACACAAAATTTAATTAAGATGTTCCGAATCTTAAGTTAAGTATTATAATTAAGTCCTGTACCTCCATCAAAGATACAAGACTATCCAGGATTTATAACACTCGTTCTCAGAGTCTGTGTGTAATTATAAGTTGTTTTGTCATATTGAGACGCTACTTCAGTGCAAGGATCAGTGCCAGCTTCAGGCAAGGATCAGTACCAGCTGCTGCTCTACCTGTCTCCCCTGGCTGTGGTGCTGCTGCTGGTGACTGTTACAGCCAGTGGGCTGTGGGCCTGTAGACGGAGGAAGTAGAGCCCTATAGCACAGGTCAGATATTCAATACAACTGTCTCCTGAAATATATCAAGTATAATGCTGGAGTGAAGAATGTGCTTTCAGTTACTGAACTCTTTCAATGTCATTTAGCATTTTTTCATAATATCACATGGAAAATTTATTCCACAACTATTAGTATTTCCACTTTTAAAAAATCTCTCCCTCTCACTCCCCCCCTCTTTCTCATTCTCTCTCTCTCTCTCTCTCTCTCTCTCTCTCCCCCCACTCCCCCTCTCTCAGGGAATGGACAGCACTGACAGGATCTAAAGGAGTGGCATATGGCATATGTTAGGAAGCTGGATTTGAAACTCAGGGGTTGTAGGTTTCATTCCGCAATGGGACTCTGCCACTGTACTTTGGCACAAATATGCCAGCACTGTTTCAGTACACATTCAGCTGTAAAAATGGATTGAGTGTTCACAGAAAGTCATTTCGTCTGACAAGAGCACCTGTTGACTGCATAAAATGGAATGGGGCTTGAAGGAGTTTTATTTATTCATGTATTTTTGAACTTGTGTTTTTACAAGCAACTTATTTGTGTATGGTGAAGAGTCATGACATCATAGTTTGCAGATTACACTTTTTTTGTTCCATATTTTGGCCCCCTAAACTTGTACTTGAATGTTTAGAGGATAATGCTCTCCAGTTTCATTATGTTCTTTACTAACCACTAGAGATATATTTTTATTTATATGTGGGTACCCCACTGTTATTGGTAGAAGATCAAATCTTTCTGTCCAATGAGTTTTACACTCTGATATTACATAGGATTAAGTTTGAATGATTTGATTCAATTGTTTTATTGGCCTACTTTTCTGTTAAATGTATATGTTGTACAATTGTGTTGTACATTATATTTTACTTGTGACAAACTTATTGCAACTGAATTAAATAAAAAGCTTGACTGGAGGAGATCATAATGATTGAAAAAACTTATTTTCAAACTGTCTTTTTCTTTTATCTATTTCTTTTACATCCTGTCACCAAGGGTGTAATGCTGTGCAAGACCATGGAAACATTTCTAATTATAACTACGTACAGGCAACAACACTTTCAGGTAGTCACGAAACGGAAGTGGTCCACTACCTTCACAAACGCTCAAAGTCGCTGGTGACAGGATTTGGCTGAATGATGGCACTGAGTCTCTTCATCAAGGTCTAATGTCACCATTGTTTTGATAAACTTAGGGCCCATAGTAGTGGCCAATTGCAGTCCAACATAAAATCACTTCATGTATTAAGATGAATGTGTATAAAACACAGCTCTCATTGAAGCTGCCAACCATATAAAAGAACAAAAGGACTGGCTAGAGTGAGGTGCTCATTTATTTGATCATTTGGTTTGAGCAAAAATACTTTTTTCACGGTCCAAAGACAAGCAGTTTAGTAAAGTTTGAAGTGCCCGTAGGTAAATGTAAATGATTGTATAAGTGAATGGTGAATGTATTCTTGCCTCTCACACAATGGGATAGGCCGCGACCCTGACCGGGGTTAGATAATGAAGGGATGAGTGTCTGCTAAGCGAATGAGATGCAATTTAGTGTAATGTTATACTATACCGGAAAAAGTATACCACTGAAACACTTAAGCACTAAAATACAAATATGTCGCATGTGACTGTACATTGCGTTACTACTCTGACATAACTGTTTTCGATTAGAAGCAAAGAAGCCGTTATCTTTTTTATGTAGTCTACATGTATGGAGTTACGCTCACCCGTACGTCTATTCTACAAATAAATAACTGCTGGGCTGATCATGGATGGAATTTGGACAGGCGTTTGTTGTTTTAAGTAGGTCAAAAAGATCTAAAGAAAAAAAAACCCCAGCCTAGATGTTGTTCGTGGGTAAACGGTTATAGTTGCAGCATGTAGGTGATGACACCGCCTTGCGTTGAAGTGGTTCTATTTAGTCAGCTGAGCTCAGGTCAGTTTTGGGTGGTTTTGTAGTTTCGAGTCATTAAATGGCCATGAAACGGTCATGCTTTGTGTGGAGAACGTGTGGTCCATTCCGAATGGGAACTCGACCTTGCAATTATAACGCGTGAAGGCGAGCCTGAACTAGGCGCGCAAGCACGTTCCTTATCTGTAAGCGGTCAGTCATCAGGTGAAATCAGACCACTCTGTTCTGCAGACATGCCACATGTTCTCTGTCTCCTGCTCTTCGTGCTGTCTTGCAGTGAGTAATTTTTAAAAAATTATTTTAATAACATAAATAATGTGAAATAAAATACGATGTGAATATGTTCTTATTTATAAAATAATAATAAAAATACGTTAAATGTATAAGATATTTGTACAGTTTTAGGTATGCCTAAACTATTTTCTGCCATTGTCAATTATCGGAGTTTTCGTAATTTTTAATTGTACAAACAATTTAGAAACAAATAGCCATATTCGATATCGTTCTACAGGTCTGCACGTAAAAAAGCAAGGGCATAACAAGGAATGTACATACGTACGTAAAAAGTAAAATTAAATAAAATTCCACTGAAGTGATCGTTGTTGTAAACAAATAAAGTGAGATAGAAAGAAGTGACAATACAAGACAACGTGTGTCACAGTTAGGGATCAAGAATGTCGTAGCTCTTAGCCGGAGTCGTTTTGCATTCTTCTTTTTCATATATTCCATATGTAAACAATCAAACAGTTCATTATGAATAATGAAAAACTTAGGCGAAGTCTTTAAGCATTTTGCTTTGTTGATAAGAATTTCACCCATCAGAACAACATTATTTAACAGAAATTATGAAATTAACAGATTATTATGTTTTCATCAGAGAAATTCATTTTGTTAGTTTTCAACTATTCATGAAAATCATCCCAAAAATTTTGACTGTATATACAAGAGAACAATATTTGGACTACTGTTTTAATCTCATCTGGACAAAAGGTATAGGCCTATTATAATTTTCGCAATTACACCTGAGCCTGATGTATTTTTTTGGTAAGGTATATTCCATTCAGTATATTGAAATTGATTCCTTCCACTGTAGAAGGAATCGGGAAGTGTAGGTAGGCCTACTTGCTTTGTAATCTTTTTATAATACACAGTACAATGTCCAGTGTTAATTCAACTCAAACAGTGTTGATTTAACTCTTATCAGAAAACCTTTGTCCCACATTCCAGTTGATTAACATTGGACATTTTATTGTGGATTGTTGGGGAAAATAGAGGTTATGGAGTTTCGGTGTGAGACCATTGTGTTTAGATCTGCTGTAAAACAGTCACGAATGAATCTGTGTGACAGTTTGTCATTATTGAAGGAAAGACCATTGATGAACAGAGGTGGAATAGATGGCGTTGTAGATGAGGTAGGTGCCTTTTCAGATATCTATCTCTGTTTATTGCAGCCAATTCTGTGACCTGCTCGCTGATATTCGCCACAACGGGCAAGGACGTCACACTCCGCTGCCAGTGTTCCAAGAACCGGAACTGTCACGAGGAGGTTATCCGCTGGGTTCGAATGGACTCGAATGAATCACTGCAAATGATCGATAATAAATGTGAGCAATCGCACTGCCGATTCGCCAGCAAAACATTAAATGGCACTCACGTTGTACTCCTGACGATTGCTCAGGTTGAACCAGGGGATTCTGGTCGATATTACTGCGTAGAGCACTACAAACGCGACATCCAATTTAACGACAACGGAACCCTTTTAATGGTCGGAGGTGAGTAGAAACCCCGTCCCCAAACAGGCCTTCTGCTGACAAGAACTTCCATTGGAAAATAGGTCCTGGCTGCAGGCTAAAGTACTGTGATGTGAAAGGACTGTGATTTTGCCGTGTAACATCGTTTAGGAGTATAAAACTAGATCATGAAATGTTTCAGAATATGGTCCTTATAAGCAATTATGAAAAAAACAAAAAAAACATGCCAAACATGCCTCACTCATGACAGGCTAACTACACAGTAAAATGTTCAGTGTTAATTAAACCGGTGCCAAATGTACCTTGTTAAGAGAATTAATACTGGACATGTTACTTTGTAGTATGTCGTAAGAAAGTAATCCATGTAAAAGTTGCACGCATGTCATTTTCTTAGAGTAGGCCGCAAGATCCGAAATATAGGCTATAGCAGGTCGTTGGGAAAACAGTGTCCCTGGGGGGATAATAAATGCACCCAACATTTACTGGCACCTGTAGATGCAGTGTGACCTGTACCTGTCAATCAGGATGATTGTTGCTAGTTTATATTTTCACTGATCATGTGTGATAAAATAAACTGAACTGTGAGCTATCATCCAGACAGTAGGGAGTATTTATGCAATCATGAAGGCACATTGTGCTTAAATTATTTAAAAGGTTTTCAGCGGATAGTTTATTGATCTATTGTATTCTGTCCTTCCATTTCGTTATATATTAGTAGTCACTGAAATTATACGGAAACATAGAAAGATGGAGTATTATTTAACGTTTATTTGCCCTAATCTGTTGTATTGTTCTTGAGCAGATGTCTGGACAAACAGCAGTGAATTGCATTTGCTGAATGAATGGACGGGTGAGGGTGGAAGCCCAGAGCTGGATTGGAGTGAAGCTCAAACACCAAACAGTAGTCAAGAGTTTATATCTAAATGGAGGTATGAGACTAAAAAGAGTGCCCTTCTGGATGTACGGCACACTGAGTTGCGCTGTGTAGTGACCAGACTCAGTGCCCCCTGGGTAAATATGTACTGGCAGTCGACCCGCGAATCATGGGAAAAAACTGGCCAGACCTGGTCTTTGACAGACACCGAGAGAGGGTAAGTAGGATTCAGGGAAATTTTTGCATTCAAATGGACTATTCTTATTTTGCATGAAAATATGCATTTGAGGGCTTTTGAGTCGGTCAGTTGGTGAAGGCATAAACATAGCTATCGTAAGTCTGAACCTGTCATTACCTAACTATAACCTGCAGTCCGCAGTGCAGGGCAGAATTGGCCTCATCCTACCAGGGGTTGGGTGGGTTAAGTCATCTTGAGTTAACCTTGCATGAACTCCACCCATTAACAAGGTGCCCAGTGCAGTTACCATCAGTGAGAGACGCATCTGTCCTCTGACTGGTGCTTGTTCTCTTGTAGTAATGTGTGGCCTGCATGCTGTAAAATAGTCCCTGACTCTACAGAGCTGCTTACTGTTTATAGATAAACATTAGCCCTCCTTTACCTTATTAAATGGGGCAAAAAATGTAAGGAATAGGGTGAGCACAGGTGTGACAGGCTTAAATATGCAATATGTCTCTAAATTAATAATATTATATGGACTTAATATTTTTAAGTCCATGAAAATATTTCTAATCTTTTTGAACCCGATTTTTTTCCCCTGTTGGGGAAGCACATAATCATCTAGAATGTGATTGTATGCTGTAGCATTAAGATTTGCCCTTACTGGAACTAAAGGGCCAAGCCAAAACCATGAAAAACAGGCCCAGACCAAGGGGTGTCCAGACACTTTTGGTCATAAAGTGTGCATAAGGAAAGAAAGATGTACAAGTAGTCTATGCTTCTCTCTAACTTCTTGCTTTATTGTTTACAGGTACAGGGTAGAGAGCCAGTTGCGAATTGGACTAAAAGTGAAGTCTGACTGGGAGGATGAGGATGAGGATGAGTATGAGTACGAGCACGAGTACGGGTACCCAGATTATATACTTAAGGAGATGGATTTTGATAAGATGGTGGAAATGGATGAAGAATTGTGGTGTGAGGTCCAGGTTGGGGTGAATGTCTCTGTTCAGAGCCCAAAGTTTTCATTCCGTCAGCAAGGCCATACTGACTCTGGTTAGTATGAGTACACACTTTGTCTATCTGTCTTTCTGTCTGTCGGTCTGTCTATCTATCTAAATGACATCCTATTATGAATAGTCATCATTTGAATAAACAATTAAGGACATTAACAGGCTGTGCTTATATATCGTATTTTTTAAAAAGCTAAACATCCGCATGTAGGTAGACGTAGGCAACCAGCATGAGAACACGGCACACTACAATCTAATACAACATCGCCACCTGCTGTCTATGGATGTTATTGCACTTGAAACTTACTTCATAATTCCATGGCTATGAATTTATGAATGAATGTATGAATGTGTCCAATATGCCATGGTAAATTTAATATAATAGCCTTGATTGTTAGTATGTTTGTGTATAGCTACTATAATAGTCCAGTATGGTTCTATGTGATTTTCAGAATGGTGCAATGGACTCCTATATGGTGAAATAGCCTTTTGTGTGCTCTGTGTGTGCCTTCTCACCCTGCTCATCTGTCATTGTCTCCGCCACCAGCACAAAGGTATGCTATTCATGCTCCCCTAACACTGAAGGAGAAAATGTGTGAATGACATGCCAGTAAACACTACATACAGTGACTGAAAGAAAATAGAGGTGTGAGAAATTAGAGGTGTGTTACTCCCCTGTGTTTCAGAATCAGAACCATCAGCGACAGAAGTGTCACCAACACTGAACTCTTGCGTAAGCATTTCACATGTACTGTCACATGAACAACATCCTCCCATAACAGAATGAAGTATTTCATTTAGCTAAAGTTACAAATCACATCCATGCATGTCTTTGCAGAGAGATGTGTCCTCGGACACCACCTATGCTCTGGTTATCAAGAAACAACCCAAGACAGAGATGACAAAGACAGAGGAGCAGACAGAAGAACAGTCAGGAAGACAGACTGGTGTACAGCGAAGTGAGATACAAATGTGAAGAAAGAGTACTGCATGGGTGAAAGACAGAGATTTGGATACCTACAGAAAGACCCGCTGATACTGCAAGACCTGCTTGTGGGGAGAAGGAAAGAGAGGCAAACAAAGACAACATTAACAGAAATATTTGCCTCCATAAGAACAGTGCTTCCTAAATGTTTATTGCATCACATTTCGTTTGAAGATCTTTTTTCTGCAGCAAGACAAAATAACACAATTAATGTGCTACTTGTCACAATGTTTCATAATCTTTCTGTTGATTGATGAGAAATGTGCAGACTGTGCTGGATTTATCTTAAGTGAACAGTTTGGGCAATTACTTTGTTGCCTTAGCTCATGTTTTATATGATGAATTATTCAGTCATTAATTATTATAAATGTTCAGTTTTTCTCAGCTCAAAATAAATTCCTGTGATGCTAACTGTGCATCTTGTTTCTGCTATCTGGAGAGTAAAAGATGCTGATATTATATCTGTGTTACCAGCAGATATAAAAGGTTTATGTTCACGCTGTAAGTACAAAAGATTTGCTTCAGCTATTGTAAAGAGGAGATCGCTTGTTCATACTGAATCTCCAGTATTGTCTTGTCCTGTTCAAAAGTTCATTTCATCACCAAACTCATTCTTCAAGTTAATCCTTTTTTTTGAAGTAACCCAGCTGTTGCTAACCACAGCATGGAGGCACATTGGTTAGCACTGCTGCCTCACAGGAAGGGGGTTCAGCCCAGATCCCCTATGCATGGAGTTGGCCTGTTCTCCCTGTGCTCCTGTGGGTTTCCTCTGGGTACACAGGTTTCCTTCCACAGTCCAACGGCATATAGCCCTTGGCCAACACATGAAAATTTAGCCTCCCTGGCTAACTCACGTTTGCAGAAATGTTATTAATAGGCATTGACCTTGTCAAATAAACAAATAAATTAGCTTTACTTGTCAGTAATTTAATTATGTTTTTATTCTATTCAATTTTTTTTTTTGTTATGCTGAGTCTGAAAGCTTTCTGAAGTTTGCAAGTTTGCGCTGCTGTGGCCATTGCCAGGACTTTCCGTACACTTTAACCACCTTGCTAGAAAGAAAGAGGAGGAGATAAAAGAAAATACAGTGTGCCGTGAAAAATGCGGTTCAAGCAAACTATTCTTGAGGACAGACTGAGAAGAAGGAGGAAATCGCCAGACCTCAAAACATTTGTAAATGTAGCTCAGTCTCAAGGATTTGCAGTTTGCTTGTGAAAATCAAGAAATACGAAGAACACGAAAGGACATTCTAAAAGGCCTAATGTGAAAACGCTTGTGGGGGCCAAAAAAAAAATTTGACATTGATGGAAAAAAATGAATGTGTTCCCATGTGTTGGACACTGGACACCATAGGACTTAGTAATGGTGAAGAAAAGTATATCTGTTCAGTTTTTTAAAATTAATTTAGTGAACAACTGCAAAAAAGAGGGCTTAATGAGATCATTTTAAACAGAAATACTGAAAAAGTCATGAGACTTCACTATATTCAGAGAGGAATGTGCAAGATAAATCAGGAAGTTTTTTTAACCATCAAAGTTGAAATTTAGGTGAAAATTTCTAAGGCTTAATGTAGTTTAATGACATAACATCATAGTAAAGACATGTATGTTTTATTCAGGCAGCAGGGGTATGTACGGAGCAAAAATTTCAACTCAAAATAAACTTGTGGCCAAAATGGCCACGGCCTAAAACTGATGTTGATCAATCTCAAAAAAGCTCTCATAGAAATGTAACCTGGGGCTGAGAATGTCTAATTGGCACACCCAAATTTGGAACAGCAACTGTCTGCAACCACAGCCATATTGATGTGGGAACCTCACTGCCTGGGTCTGCCCCTTTTGCACACAGAGCTCTACGTTAGTAAACGGACGTAGCCACCTGCTTCTCTTGCCAAAGTCAGAAAATGAAAGCCAGGTACAAGAAGCTCTAAAAGCTGTTGAAAGGTTCTCATTCTTTTCCCCATGTGAAAAAATGATATGGCAAAATATACCTGAACTATACTATTTCATACTTGAAGTATTATTAAAGGTTATATAAAGTGTGCTGTGTGTACTATTACTTTCCACATGGGGATCTGATTGTGAACATGAGAAAATGTGCGACATTGGCTCTGAAATGCTCTCCTGGCTCAACAATACCTGACTTCCCTGTTAGGGACACGGTTACCAACCTGGGGACAGGGATTAATAAAACCACCAACGATATGAGGGATATGAATTTTAATTCATAGTTAGCGAGAGATCTCTTTCTGCATTCTAGGAATCTAGAATACAATTGGAGGAAATCTTGCAAGAGTGTCGTACGTTTTTTCATCACTAGAGGCCCCCAAAACTATGTGTCATATGTCAACTACTTTCGATAGATTGCAATTTCATCTGGATAAATAAACCCATAGTATTAAAAAAAGAAGCAATCAACAATGAAATCAAGAATATAATGTGTTAGATTATAGTTTTTAAATCAAGTAATTAATATTAATTGGATAGAAAGATACATGGTTAACCCCATAATCTCTGGGATATACTTCCCAATTTCGTTTTTCAAAGATTAGATGGTTTTTAATTTCCTTCTTTGATGTTCTTTCACTCTGGGCAAGCTTCCTGTTAAACTGGCCCTAATGTGTTGGTCACTTACAGTAACATGCAAAGACATTGGGAGAGTGATACAATTTTTGTTTTTTTGGATCTGTACTCCAGAGCATTGGATTTGAAATAAAGCAATGAATATGAGATTAAATTATTGACAATCATCTTTAATTTGAGGATATTTAATGAGATAAGATAAGATAAGATAGACTGTATTAATCCTCAGGTGGGGAAATTTGGGTGTTACAGCAGCAGATAATTTACATCCACATCTAATGATCCATGAAGGAATTCCAGACCTTTTTATATATAGTTCTACCATTTTAGGAGAGCAAACGTGACTGGACAAATCAACACAATATGAAGTAGTCTTCATATTTAGTACTTTGTGGCAAATTCTTTGCATTTGACGACTGCCTGAAATCTGCAACCCACAGACATCACTAGATGCTGGATATCTTCCCTGGTGATGCTCTGCCAGACCTGTGCTGCAGCCATCTTCAGTTTCTATTTATTTCTGGTGTGCTTTGCCTTCAGTCTTTTCTTCAGTAAGTGAAACACGTGTTTAACTGGATTCACCATTGGTATTTGACTTGACCAGTCAAGAACATTACACTTTTTGGCCCTGAAAAGCTCCTTGGTTGCTTTAGTAGTATAGAGACACACACAAAGTATGGTCACATTTCCTGCTTCACATTATTTTTCTGAGATTTTTATGTGTATGTGCCTGTATTTTTAAATACATTCAAGCTTTTCAGCTGTAACTCCTGCTCTCTCACCACATGGGAGAGCTGTGGTTAAACAGGAGCTGTAGATTATTCATGGGGATGTGCGAGGCTTCTTCTCTTGACAGAGAACATCCTACACAATGCAACACCACAAAAGTCTACTGTCTGCATTGTTTCCTGTTTTAAACAGGCATAATTAACCGTTCACTGGTATAACATGCCTGGGACTTAACAATATGTTTGGGGCCATTGTCCAGCTGCAAGGTGACGTCCAACAAGTTTTGAGGCATTTGGCTGGATCTGAGCAGATAAGATGTTTCTGTACACTTCAGATATCCAACACTTTAGAATCCATCCTGCCACTGCCATCAGCAGCCACATCATCAATGAGGACAACTAAGCCAGTTCCAGTGGCAGCCATACATGCCCAAGCCATACACTACGGCCATCTTGTTTCACAGATGAGGGGGTTCCTTCCTTTCTGCACACTTTCATCTTTCATTCACCTTGGTACATGTTCGTACTCGTCTCGTTTGCCTCATCTGTCCATAAGAATTTATTCCAGAACTCTACATTTTTTTATGTACTTTTAGAAAAATCTAACCCGGCTATTCTGTTTTTGCGGTTTACTGCTGGTTCGCATTTTTTGGTGAACCATCTGAGGTTATGCTGGTGTAGTCTTCTCTTTATGACAGCCTTTGACACATCTATACCAACATCCTGTGGAGTTTCCTTGACCTGTTCAACAGTTGAAAACAGTTCAACAGTTTTTTTTTCCACAATAAAAAAAGTCTGGTCCAAATATAGCAACGGGCCCACCCTATACTTCTCTACATTCAGAAATCAATGGTATTAGCATGATGTAATAATGTAACATTTATTAAAGATATACATAACAGGAAGCTTGCTCATGCAGTCATATACCAGGGGGCCTCTACTTACAATGTCACCTGGAATCAGTCACAGACTTTTCGAGCCTTTGGTTGTCTAAAGCCGCGTTTCCACCCAAAGTACTCAAAACTTTTAGTCCCAGGAACTACTTTTCAAGGAACTAAAAGGTTCCTTCAGTTGTCTGCGTTTCCACCACGGTCTAAAGACCCGCGAAGGTTATGCAAATTAGTCCACTGACGTATGAAAAAGCGACGTCATCGTCGGTCTATCTGTCGTATGATTTCTTCTGTAACCCCATACTACCACCGAAGTAGCCTACGTTATTTTCTAATAACCGGGACAGCCCGGAGGGGTTTATTCCCCTTATACAACGGGTTACCAACAATGACTATATATGGTTACTTTAGTATTTATTGATTTTTATAGACTTATTCACCTGAAATTGAAATATTCTTCCGCGGCCGTTTGGGCATATTTTACCGTTGTCCGCAAAACTCTCGTTGGTAGTTCGACTTGGACCGTTGTTATGCAACAAATAGGATATAACAGGCCGATAGTCAGATTGTAACTGTTTTATATATCCTCTCAAACACATTCATTATGTTTTTTATGCGAACATTCACTTTCATGTCTTGACATCCGAGGCAATAGAATGCATTCACATTCTACAAATAACATTCTACAACAACAGCAGAAAACATGCACACGTCATAAACAATTTGCTGTTGAATTGATTAATTCGACTCTTACCGTCATTTCCAATATAGGCTAATCGCAAAATGACAAGAATAAATAGAATGAAAACTCGGACTTGCGTGAAAATATAAATTAATATTGCAGTGGTACAGCCACAGAATACTAAAACAAGAAAAGAACAGAAGAGCACACGTTATAATCCTCAATCTTAATTTCTCATCTGTTCCAAGACGTTGGCTGGCTATAACCAAAAGTAGGCTACTGCGCCGCATAACATACAAATTTGAAAATAATTATTTTTTTATTATGAAAATAAATCGGTTTGCGGCTGCAGACTTATAAAAATGGCGGTTGAAATAAAATACTGCGAGTAGTCGACCAATCAGAAATACTCAGCGCTCGCGCCCCACCCCAAAAGTTCCGGTACTTTTGGAAAGTGCTACCCCCCGAGCAGGGACTTTTTTGGGGGTAAAATAAAGTCCCCGGAACTTAGACCCTGGTCCCTGCGGTGGAAACGCAGCTTAATACCACAGCACACTAGACTAAAATGTATACAGTATTGTTTTCACTCCTCCTGGAAACGACTAATAAGGGGAAAAATCTAAAATATAATTTTAGGTTTAGTTCAGTTGGTTCATAGTAGGCTATGCCAGTACACTCTAGGATCTATAGGCCACAGTGTGAATACAGACAGTATTGTTAGTATAAACATGTAGCATAAGACTGAGCTTTTTAATCAGAGTCATTAAATAAATCAAGTCATTCCTGTAAACTTAAGAGTGAACGTTTTAGAAAATAGGCTGTATCCTTTAAATAGCTTTCAACAGCACTATTAACACAACTGATCATTAACATGAAGCTGGTGTAATATAGCAATGTGTTGTTAACAGTTATGCAATGCTTAGTTACGTTGTCTGATTGTCTTTGTAAATTTCCAAGACTACCTCACTGAATACACAATATAGACACTAGTAACAAGATTATTCTGAAAATGATCAATAAATGCACATTTTAATTTAAAAGAACTGATTGCGTGTAATAAAAAGAAAAACTAAGTATTTTTGTTGGTATATAATAAAACCCTTTGATGAAGAATCGCACATACATTATACAATATATTTATCACATGCACTCACATTAAGAGTCATTGAATGTTGATATCAGCCAGATAACCAAAACAAAAAATAAACAGTACATCTTATGAATATTAATTCATATCTAATATGAAATATTACAACATTTTAAAAAGTATAACTGGATTTACTGATAATTGAGAGTCATGCACCATAATCTTTGGCACTCAGTAGATGAAGTTACCCTATGAAGTAAGTTTCCATCCAAGTTAGTTTCCACTGCACAAATGTGCATGCAGAGGGCGAGAATCTCTCTCTCTCTCTCTCTCTCTCACACACACACACACACACACACACAAACACATACACTGTGGGTGGGTGTGTGATGGTGAGATATTTCTCTCTTTTTTGGTTTGGCAAGGTTTGAAAAAGTTCATTACAATTAATCTCATCATGATTTCGTTATTTATAGTTTTGCTGATTATCCTCAAGTACCGTGAGTATTTGCTATTATTATTATTATTATTATTATTATTATTATTTGTATTATTATTATTATTGTCGTCGTATGCAAGTACTTGAAGATGGATCATGTTTAACTCCGTTTTCTGTCCCTTAGAAACTGCTGATCCTATAGTATTCAAGGACATAGGGCAAAGTGTGACCATCCACAGCCGTGTCAAAGAAATAACGCTTTATGACACATCCGTCAGCTGGTACCGTCTGAGACCGAGTGGAAAGATGGAGCAAATAACTAATTTATACCCATACAAGTTAAAGGACGGTCGTTACAGTGGAGAGCTTCCCGTGAACTCTAAGGATACGCATCTAAACGTCTCCAGTGCAACAATCGGCGACTCCGGACGCAGCTTCGCCGCGGTGCTTTCTGAAAATAACTTGAAACTGGGTTCCTCCAAAGTTGTAGCCGTAATAGGTAAGATACAAGTGCATGCCATGGGAGAATTAAGTTGGGGATTTTCCACCAAAAATGTCTTTGTATAGAGCAACATTTCTGCGATATTACGGATTGCAATATTTGTAAACCCGAAGGTCGATCTCATAACAATGACCTGTGTATATGAGTTATATATATATATATATATACACCGATCAGCCACAACATTAAAACCACCTGCCTAATATTGTGTAGGTCCCCCTCGTGAAAAATCGCCAAAACAGCTCTGACCCGTCAAGAGTTTTTAAAATCATGTGGAAATAATTTACCCTCCAACAATATCTTAGCTTTTTATATCCCTGTAGCAACTAATAATGTATTAAACTACCAATAGTGTAATAACTCCCAATAATGTAATCCATTTCCAATTTTTTAATGTAATAAAAAACAATTAATGTATTAAGCAGTAGTAGTAGTGTACTTTATTGATCCCCGGGGGGAATTTGCACTGTTGCAGCATCAAAGACAACAAAGTAACACAATCAGATACAAATTTACAACAGATACAAAATATCAGATACAAATATACAGTAGATACAAATATATACAGAAATCCAAATATACCAGAGGACACCTTCAGAGGTGGAGTCCATGCCTCGATAGGTCAGAGCTGTTCTGGGGGCTCGAGGAGGACCTACACAATATTAGGTAGGTGGTTTTTTAAGGAACAAATTTCCCTAATGTTGACACCCATGTTGGGTACTGAGTAGGCCAGCCTTTACAAGCAAAAAGGTGCAAATGAATTATGTTTTGATACAACTTGATATGGATACAATTTGATGCACCTGTACCACCTCAGTTGCAAGCGTTGGTATCTTTTCATGCACTCTTTCATATGTTTTTCTGAGAGTGTTTTTAAAACACAGCTGAACAAAGTCTCGGCTATCATTGCCACAAGGACATTGTTGAAGCTGAACCTGTCAAAAGTCACTGTGAATAGACTACACTCTGCATCTTGTATTTGGAAAATTCTGATTTCACCATTTAATCATATTACAGCGAGCGGCCTATAAGCAGTGGGCACTGTATAACTGGTTTGTTCTGTTCATGGACATTTGGCTCTTTGTAACGTGAACCCTACGAGTTTCAAAAACAGAAATCTCACAATATCTACATTCATTTGATAAGATTTCTCAAACTGGGAAAAAAATTTGACACCATTCGACTTCAAAGACAACTGAGTTTGAGGCAGAGCTAAAATATTTGATTGAGTAGTCTTCCTTTCATCCAACCACAAATGCCAAATTCAGTTGTCCAACAATAAGTGCTTCAAAGATTCAACAGAAACAAAAGAGGGAAAAAATAATAAAAATATGAATAAAATCTAATTGAATTTAGTCACATTCTTCACCACCTCATTTTCTATTCTACCCCAGTTACTGAACACACAACACCCCGAACACCCCAGATAGTTTTGAACATCTCCAGTTGAAGCTTATCATACATAAACTCCAGTGTTACTCTGGCACAAATTAAAGCTGAACATTTCAACAAAATCAAACAGTTTTGCCTGACCAAAAAGAAAGCTTTCAAATGTGCATCTGTGCTTTCATCCCCAGTGGACACATAAATAAAAACAGTTTCAGAGAACACACAAGACAACTCATTAAACATGGCCTCAATATTCTCAATTATTGATTACAGTTCAGCTGTCAGTGACTATTTGTCTTTGATCGCTCCCTTGTCTTGTTGAAGTATTGAGCGTGCTGAGTGATTTGGATAACACTTTATTACCTGCTTTTCAATTTTGTTTTATTCATAAAGATAAATAGTTATGCCATCGGATTGTGGGAAGTTTCATTCCTACCTCAATACGTTTTGTAAGATAGACAATGAAAATGGCTATGGAAGAAAATCTGTACAGAAACATGGTTCTCAACTGTAATGTCAAACAACTATGTGGTTATCAATCCCACTCTGCTATGCGAGTGAAGGTTATTTGTTCAGGAAATGCTTGAAACAGGAGGCATAACTTTCCCTAAGTGTGTCCACCAATCAATGTCAGGTTATAATTAGATTTATTTAACCAGGTAGGTCAGTTGAGAACAGGTCATTTACGGTGATGACCAGTCATGTAATTTTAATTTCCCATTGTGGTTTCATGAGACCCATTCTGCTATACATCCCGTCTCTCTTTCTCCTCAGATCCCAAGAGCCTCCCTGCAATGTGCGTGTTCCTCGGTTGCACAGGAACCATTCTATGTGAATTGAAAGGCGGGGGTCCACACTGGAGTGATCCTCAGTGGGAAACAGATGATGCCAAAGACGGGCTGACGTTGTCGGAGGCCAAAGCTAAAACTTTTGTAGATGAGCACGGCGCATTCATACAGTCCTCCATCCTCTCTTTGAAAGACAGGATCCGTGGTTTGAACTGTGTCTGTAGGCACAGCACTGGAGTCATTATTCGAACCCGGGTCATGCAAGATAGTAAGAAAATGTTTTTTTTCTCCCTGTTTTATGCTTTATCTTCTCATGATCCGTCTCCCATTCACTTATCATAATTGTCTGGTTATTAGCCAACTCTCCCCAAAATTTTAAATGTAACAATTGTAAGTAGCTTCACGGTGTAGTGCATTATTGTTGCCTATTTAATCGCTTTTCCACTGCATGGTACCGGCTCAACTCGACTCGACTCTACTCACCTTTTGTGGTTTTCCATCGGGCAAAAGTTGTGGATAGTACCTGGTACCTGGTATTTTTTTGGTATCACCTCCGTCGAGGTTCCAAGGAGATACCAAAAGGTGACGTGAAACACTGCAGACCACTGATTGGTCAGAAATGGCAGTGTCATGTGGCATTGCTATGACGACCAGCTACATTGACGGGGGTACTATCTGCAGTGGAAAGCTAAGCATCTGGTACCAAAAGCGAGTAGAGTTGAGTAGAGTCGAGTCGAGTTGAGCTGGTACCATGCGGTGGAAAAGTGGCTTTTATGGTCCCAGTAGCCTATGATTTTAATCAAGTTGCCAAACTTAGCTAGGGTAACATATTGAGTTCTGCATAATACATACACAAAATTGAATTAAGATATTCCGAATCTTAAGTTAAGTATTATAATTAAGTCCTGTACCTCCATCAAAGATACAAGACTATCCAGGATCTATAACACTCGTTCTCAGAGTCTGTGTGTAATTATAAGTTGTTTTGTCATATTGAGACGCTACTTCAGTGCAAGGATCAGTGCCAGCTTCAGGCAAGGATCAGTGCCAGCTGCTGCTGTACCTGTCTCCCCTGGCTGTGGTGCTGCTGCTGGTGACTGTGACAGCCAGTGGGCTGTGGGCCTGTAGACGGAGGAAGTAGAGCCCTTTCGCACAGGTCAGATATTCAATACAACTGTCTCCTGAAATATATCAAGTATAATGCTGGAGTGAAGAATGTGCTTTCAGTAACTGAACTCTTTCAATGTCATTTAGCATTTTTTCATAATATCACATGGAAAATTTATTCCACAACTATTAGTATTTCCACTTTTAAAAAATCTCTCCCTCTCACTCCCCCCCTCTTTCTCATTCTCTCTCTCTCTCTCTCTCTCTCCCCCCACCCCCCCTCTCTCAGGGAATGGACAGCACTGACAGGATCTAAATGAGTGGCATATGTTAGGAAGCTGGATTTGAAACTCAGGGGTTGTAGGTTTCATTCCGCAATGGGACTCTACCACTGTACTTTGGCACAATATGCCTGCACTTTTTCAGTACACATTCAGCTGTAAAAATGGATTGAGTGTTCACAGAAAGTCATTTCATCTGACAAGAGCATCTGTTGACTGCATAAAATGCAATGGGGCTTGAAGGAGTTTTATTTATTCATGTATTTTTGAACTTGTGTTTTTACAAGCAACTTATTTGTGTATGGTGAAGAGTCATGACATCATAGTTTGCAGATTACATTTTTTTTGTTCCATGTTTTGGCCCTCTAAACTTGTACTTGAATGTTTAGAGGATAATGCTCTCCAGTTTCATTATGTTCTTTACTAACCACTAGAGATATATTTTTATTTATATGTGGGTACCCCACTGTTATTGGTAGAAGATCAAATCTTTCTGTCCAATGAGTTTTACACTCTGATATTACATAGGATTAAGTTTGAATGATTTGATTCAATTGTTTTATTGGCCTACTTTTCTGTTAAATGTATATGTTGTACAATTGTGTTGTACATTATATTTTACTTGTGACAAACTTATTGCAACTGAATTAAATAAAAAGCTTGACTGGAGGAGATCATAATGATTGAATAAACTTATTTTCAAACTGTCTTTTTCTTTTATCTATTTCTTTTACATCCTGTCACCAAGGGTGTGGTGCTGTGCAAGACCATGGAAACATTTCTAATTATAACTACGTACAGGCAACAACACTTTCAGGTAGTCACGAAACGGAAGTGGTCCACCACCTTCACACACGCCCAGAGTCACTGGTGACAGGATTTGGCTGAATGATGGCACTGAGCCTCTTCATCAAGGTCTAATGTCATCATTGTTTTGATAACCTTAGGGCCCATAGTAGTGGCCAATTGCAGTCCAACATAAAATCACTTCATGTATTAAGATGAATGTGTATAAAACACAGCTCTCATTGAAGCTGCCAACCATTTAAAAGAGCAAAAGGACTGGCTAGAGTGAGATGCTCATGTGATTGCAGGTATACGAACGTATTGTAATTTATTTGATCATTTGGTTTGAGCAAAAATACTTTTTTCACAGTCCAAAGACAAGCATTTTAGTAAAGTCTGAAGTGTCCGTAGGTAACTGTAAATGATTTTATAAGTGAATGGTGCATGTATTCTTGCCTCTCACACAATGTACGGTGGGATAGGCCGCGACCCTGACCGGGGTTAGATAATGAAAGGATGAGTGTCTGCTAAGCGATTGAGATGCAATTTAGTGTAATGTTATACTATACCGGAAAAAGTATACCACTGAAACACTTAAGCAATAAAATACAAATATTTCGCATGTGACTGTACTTTGCGTTACTACTCTGACATAACTGTTTTCGATTAGAAGCAAAGAAGCCGTTATCTTTTTTATGTAGCCTACATGTATGGAGTTACGCTCACCCGTACATCTATTCTACAAATAAATAACTGCTGGGTTGATCATGGATGGAATTTGGACAGGCGTTTGCTGTTTTAAGTAGGTCAAAAAGATCTAAAAAAAAAAAAAAAAAACCCCAGCCTAGATGTTGTTCGTGGGTAAACGGTTAAAGTTGCAGCATGTAGGTGATGACACCGCCTTGCGTTGAAGTGGTTCTATTTAGTCAGCTGAGCTCAGGTCAGTTTTGAGTGGTTTTGTAGTTTCGAGTCATTAAATGGCTATGAAACGGTCATGCTTTGTGTGGAGAACGTATGTTCCATTCCGAATGGGAACTCGACTTTGCAATTATAGCGCGTGAAGGCGAGCCTGAACTAGGCGTGCAAGCACGTTCCTTATCTGTAAGCGGTCAGTCATCAGGTGAAATCAGACCACTCTGTTCTGCAGACATGCCACATGTTCTCTGTCTCCTGCTCTTCGTGCTGTCCTGCAGTGAGTAATTTTTTTAAATTATTTTAATAATATAAATAATGTGAAATAAAATACGATGTGAATATGTTCTTATTTAGAAAATAATAATAAAAATACGTTAAATGTATAAGATATTTGTACAGTTTTAGGTATGCCTAAACTATTTTCTGCCATTGTCAATTATCGGAGTTTTCGTAATTTTTAATTGTACAAATAATTTAGAAACAAATAGGCATATTCGATATTGTTCTACAAGTCTGCATGTAAAAAAGCAAGGGCATAACAAGGAATGTACATAAGTACGTAAAAAGTAAAATTAAATAAAATTCCACTGAAGTGATCGTTGTTGTAAACAAATAAAGTGAGATAGAAAGAAGTGACAATACAAGACAACGTGTGTCACAGTTAGGGATCAAGAATGTCGTAGCTCTTAGCCGGAGTCGTTTTGCATTCTTCCTTTTCATATATTCCATATGTAAACAATCAAACAGTTTATTATGAATAATGAAAAAGTTAGGCGAAGTCTTTAAGCATTTTGCTTTGTTGATAAGAATTTTAACCCTTCAGAACAACATTATTTAACAGAAATGATGAAATTAACAGATTATTATGTTTTCATCAGAGAAATTCATTTTGTTAGTTTTCAACTATTCATGAAAATCATCCCAAAAATTTTGACTGTATATACAAGAGAACAATATTTGGACTACTGTTTTAATCTCATCTGGACAAAAGGTATAGGCCTATTATAATTTTCGCAATTACACCTGAGCCTGATGTATTTTTTTGGTAAGGTATATTCCATTCAGTATATTGAAACTGATTCCTTCCACTGTAGAAGGAATCGGGAAGTGTAGGTAGGCCTACTTGCTTTGTAATCTTTTTATAATACACAGTACAATGTCCAGTGTTAATTCAAGTCAAACAGTGTTGATTTAACTCTTATCAGAAAACATTTGTCCCACATTCCAGTTGAATTAACATTGGACATTTTACTGTGGATGGTTGGGGAAAATAGAGGTTATGGAGTTTCGGTGTGAGACCACTGTGTTTAGATCTGCTGTAAAACAGTCACGAATGAATCTGTGTGACAGTTTGTCATTATTGAAGGAAAGACCATTGATGAACAGAGGTGGAATAGATGGCGTTGTAGATGAGGTAGGTGCCTGTTCAGATATCTATCTCTGTTTATTGCAGCCAATTCTGTGACCTGCTCGCTGATATTCGCCACAACGGGCAAGGACGTCACACTCCGCTGCCAGTGTTCCAAGAACCCGAACTGTCACGAGGAGGTTATCCGCTGGGTTCGAATGGACTCGAATGAATCACTGCAAATTATCGATAATAAATGTGAGCAATCGCACTGCCGATTCGCCAGCAAAACATTAAATGGCACTCACGTTGTACTCCTGACGATTGCTCAGGTTGAACCAGGGGATTCTGGTCGATATTACTGCGTAGAGCACTACAAACGCGACATCCAATTTAACGACAACGGAACCCTTTTAATGGTCGGAGGTGAGTAGAAACCCCGTCCCCAAACAGGCCTTCTGCTGACAAGAACTTCCATTGGAAAATAGGTCCTGGCTGCAGGCTAAAGTACTGTGATGTGAAAGGACTGTGATTTTGCCGTGTAACATCGTTTAGGAGTATAAAACTAGATCATGAAATGTTTCAGAATATGGTCCTTATAAGCAATTAAGAAAAAAACAAAAAAAACATGCCAAACATGCCTCACTTATGACAGGCTAACTACACAGTAAAATGTTCAGTGTTAATTAAACCGGTGCCAAATGTACCTTGTTAAGAGAATTAATACTGGATATGTTACTGTGTAGTATATCTTAGGAAAGTAATCCATGTAAAAGTTGCACGCATGTCATTTTCTTAGAATAGGCCGCAAGATCCGAAATATAGGCTATAGCAGGTCGTTGGGAAAACAGTGACCCTGGGGGGATAATAAATGCACCCAATATTTACTGGCACCTGTAGATGCAATGTGACCTGTACCTGTCAATCAGGATGATTGTTGCTAGTTTATAGTTTCACTGATCATGTGTGATAAAATAAACTGAACTGTGAGCTATCATCCAGACAGTAGGGAGTATTTATGCAATCATGAAATCACATTGTGCTTAAATTATTTAAAAGGTTTTCAGCGGATAGTTTATTGATCTATTGTATTCTGTCCTTCCATTTCGTTATATATTAGTAGTCACTGAAATTATACGGAAACATAGAAAGATGGAGTATTATTTAACGTTTATTTGGCCTAATCTGTTGTATTGTTCTTGAGCAGATGTCTGGACAGACAGCAGTGAAGTAGATTTGCTGAATGAATGGACGGGTGAGGGTGGAAGCCCAGAGCTGGATTGGAGTGAAGCTCAAACACCAAACAGTAGTCAAGAGTTTATATTTGAATGGAGGAATGAGACTAATGCGAGTGACTTCCTGGATGAATGGCACACTGAGTTGCGCTGTGTAGTGACCAGACTCAGTGCCCCCTGGGTAAATATCTACTGGCGGTCGACCCGCGAATCATGGAACAAAACTGGCCAGACCTGGTCTTTGACAGACACCGAGAGAGCGTAAGTAGGATTCAGGGAAATTTTTGCATTCAAATGGACTATTCTTATTTTGCATGAAAATATGCATTTGAGGGCTTTTGAGTCGGTCAGTTGGTGAAGGCATAAACATAGCTATCGTAAGTCTGAACCTGTCATTACCTAACTATAACCTGCAGTCCGCAGTGCAGGGCAGAATTGGCCTCATCCTACCAGGGGTTGGGTGGGTTAAGTCATCTTGAGTTAACCTTGCATGAACTCCACCCATTAACAAGGTGCCCAGTGCAGTTACTATCAGTGAGAGACGCATCTGTCCTCTGACTGGTGCTTGTTCTCTTGTAGTAATGTATGGCCTGCATGCTGTAAAATAGTCCCTGACTCTACAGAGCTGCTTACTGTTTATAGATAAACATTAGCCCTCCTTTACCTTATTAAATGGGGCAATAAAATGTAAGGAATAGGGTGAGCACAGGTGTGACAGGCTTAAATATGCAATATGTCTCTAAATTAATAATATTATATGGACTTAATATTTTTAAGTCCATGAAAATATTTCTAATCTTTTTGAACCCAATTTTTTTCCCCTGTTGGGGAAGCACATAATCATCTAGAATGTGATTGTATGCTGTAGCATTAAGATTTGCCCTCATTGGAACTAAAGGGCCAAGCAAAAACCATGAAAAACAGGCCCAGACCAAGGGGTGTCCAGACACTTTTGGTCATATAGTGTGCATAAGGAAAGAAAGATGTACAAGTAGTCTATGCTTCTCTCTAACTTCTTGCTTTATTGTTTACAGGTACAGGGTAGAGAGCCAGTTGAGAATTGGGCTAAAAGTGAAGTCTGACTGGGAGGATGAGTATGAGGATGAGTATGAGTACGAGCACGAGTACGGGTACCTAGATAAGATGGTGGAAATGGATGAAGAATTGTGGTGTGAGGTCCAGGTTGGGGTGAATGTCTCTGTTCAGAGCCCAAAGTTTTCATTCCGTCAGCAAGGCCATACTGACTCTGGTTAGTATGAGTACACACTTTTTCTATCTATCTTTCTGTCTGTCGGTCTGTCTATCTATCTAAATGACATCCTATTATGAATAGTCATCATTTGAATAAATAATTAAGGACATTAACAGGCTGTGCTTATATATCGTATTTTTTAAAAAGCTAAACACCCGCATGTAGGTAGACGTAAGCAACCAGCATGAGAACATGGCACACTACAATCTAATACAACATCGCCACCTGCTGTCTGTGGATGTTATTGCACTTGAAACATACTTCATAATTCCATGGCTATGAATTTATGAATGAATGTATGAATGTGTACAATATGTCATTGTAAATGTAATATAATAGCCTTGATTGTCAGTATGTTTGTGTATAGCTACTATAATAGTCCAATATGGTTCTATGTGATTTTCAGAATGGTGCAATGGAGTCCTATATGGTGAAATAGCCTTTTGTGTGCTCTGTGTGTGTCTTCTCACCCTGCTCATCTATCACTGTCTCTGCCACCAGCACAAAGGTATACTGTTCATGTTCCCCTAACACTGAAGGAGAAAATGTGTGAATGCCAGTAAACGCTACGTACAGTGACTGAAAGAGAATAGAGGTGTGAGAAATTAGAGGTGTGTTACTCCCCTGTGTTTCAGGTTCAGAACCATCAGCGACAGAAGTGTCACCAACACTGAACTCTTGCGTAAGCATTTCACATGTACTGTCACATGAACAGCATCCTCCCATAACAGAATAAAGTATTTCATTTAGCTAAAGTTACAAATCACATCCATGCATGTCTTTGCAGAGAGATGTGTCCTCGGACACCACCTATGCTCTGGTTATCAAGAAACAACCCAAGACAGAGATGACAAAGACAGAGGAGCAGACAGAAGAACAGTCAGGAAGACAGACTGGTGTACAGCGAAGTGAGATACAAATGTGAAGAAAGAGTACCGCATGGGTGAAAGACAGAGATTTGGATACCTACAGAAAGACCCGCTGATACTGCAAGACGTGCTTGTGGGGAGAAGGAAAGAGAGGCAAACAAAGACAGGCAGTCAATTAGGTTTCTGAAAATTCTGTGTTTCTGTCTCTCATTGTAAACTTGCAGCGTTTGTCATTTCTACCCAACCTTCAAATTTTGGGGAAACATTAACAGAAATATTTGCCTCCGTAAGAACAGTGCTTCCTAAATGTTTATTGCATCACATTTCATTTGAAGATCTTCTGCAGCAAGACAAAATAACACAATTAATGTGCTACTTGTCACAATGTTTCATAATTTTCCTGTTGATTGATGAGAAATGTGCAGAGTGTGCTGAATTTATCTTAAGTGAACAGTTTGGGCAATTACTTTGTTGCCTTAGCTCATGTTTTATATGATGAATTATTCAGTCATTAATTATTAAAAATGTTCCATTTTTTCTCATCTCAAAATAAATTCCTGTGATGCTAACTGTGCATCTTGTTTCTGCTATCTGGAGTGTAAAAGATGCTGATATTATATCTGTGTTACCAGCAGATATAAAAGGTTTATGTTCACACTGTAAGTACAAAAGATTTGCTTCAGCTATTGTAAAGAGGAGATCGCTTGTTCATACTGAATCTCCAGTATTGTCTTGTCCTGTTCAAAAGTTCATTTCATCACCAAACTCATTCTTCAAGTTAATCCTTTTTTTTGAAGTAACCCAGCTGTTGCTAACCACAGCATGGAGGCACATTGGTTAGCACTGCTGCCTCACAGGAAGGGGGTTCAGCCCAGATCCCCTATGCATGGAGTTGGCCTGTTCTCCCTGTGCTCCTGTGGGTTTCCTCTGGGTACACAGGTTTCCTCCCACAGTCCAAAGGCATATAGCCCTTGGCCAACACATGAAAATTTAGCCTCCCTGGCTAACTCACATTTGCAGAAATGTTATTAATAGGCATTGACCTTGTCAAATAAACAAATAAATTAGCTTTAATTGTCAGTAATTTAATGATGTTTTTATTCTATTATATTTGTTTTTTTTGTTATGCTGAGTCTGAAAGCTTTCTGAAGTTTGCAAGTTCACGCTGCTGTGGCCATTGCCAGGACTTTCCGTACACTTTAACCACCTTGCTAGAAAGAAAGAGGAGGAGATAAAAGAAAATACAGTGTGCCGTGAAAAATGTGGTTCAAGCAAACTATTCTGGAGGACAGACTGAGAAGGAGGAGGAAATCGCCAGACCTCAAAACATTTGTAAATGTAGCTCAGTCTCAAGGATTTGCAATTTGCATGTGAAAATCAAGAAATACGAAGAACACGAAAGGACATTCTAAAAGGCCTAATGTGAAAACGCTTGTGGGGGCCAAAAGAAAAAATTTGACATTGATGGAAAAAAATGAATGTGTTCCCATGTGTTGGACACTGGACACCATAGGACTTAGTAATGGTGAAAAAAAGTATATCTGTTCAGTTTTTTAAATTAATTTAGTGAACAACTGCAAAAAAAGATGGCTTAATGAGATAATTTTAAACAGAAATACTGAAAAAGTCATGAGACTTCACTATATTCAGAGAGGAATGTGCAAGATAAATCAGGAAGTATTTTTGTAACCATCAAAGTTGTAATTTAGGTGAAAACTAAGGCTTAATGCAGTATAATGACATAACATCATAGTAAAGACATGTATGTTTTATTCAGGCAGCAGGGGTATGTACGGAGTAAAAATTTCAACTCAAAATAAACTTGTGGCCAAAATGGTGGCCAAAAAAGCTTAATGGCCTAAAACTGATGTTGATGAATCTCAAAAAAGCTCCCACAGAAATGTAACCTGGGGCTGAGAATGTCTAATTGCCACACCCAAATTTGGAACAGCAACTGTCTGCAACCACAGCCATTTTTGATGTGGGAACCTCACTGCCTGGGTCTGCCCCTTTTGCATACAGAGCGCTACGTTATGAAACGGACGTAGCCACCTGCGTCTCTTGCCAAAGTCAGAAAATGAAAGCCAGGTACAAGAAGCTCTAAAAGCTGTTGAAAGGCTCTCATCACCCATGTGAAAAAATGGTATGGCAAAATATACCTGAACTATGGTATTTTATACTTATATAATGTGTGCTGAGTGTACTATTTTTCACATCTGGAGGATCTGATTGTGAACATGAGAAAATGTGCAACATTGGCTCGGAAATGCTCTCCTGGCTCAACAATACCTGACTTCCCTGTTAGGGACACGGTTACCAACCTGGGGACAGGGATTAATAAAACCACCAAGGATATGAGGGATATGAATTTTAATTCATAGTTAGGGAGAGATCTCTTTCTGCATTCTAGGACTCTGTTACAATTGGAGGAAATCTTGCAAGAGTGTCATATGTTTTTTCATCACTAGAGGCCCCCAAAACTATGTGTCATATGTCAACTACTTTAGATAGATTGCAATTTCATCTGGATAAATAAACCCATAGTATTAAAAAAAGAAGCAATCAACAATGAAATCAAGAATAGAATGTGTTAGATTATAGTTTTTAAATCAAGTAATTAATATTAGTTAGATAGAAAGATACATGGTTAACCTCATAATCTCTGGGATATACTTCCCAGTTTCGTTTTTCAAAAATTAGATGGTTTTTAATTTCTTTCTTTGATGTTCTTTCACTCTGGGCAAGCTTCCTGTTAAACTGGCCCTAATGTGTTGGTCACTTACAGTAACATGCAAAGACATTCGGAGAGTGATACAATTTTTGTTTTTTTGGATCCAGAGCATTGGATTTGAAATAAAGCAATGAATATGAGATTAAATTCCTGACTATCATCTTTAATTTGAGGATATTTAATGAGATAAGATAAGATAAGATAAAATAAGATAGACTGTATTAATCCCCAGGTGGGGAAATTTGGGTGTTACAGCAGCAAATAATTTACATCCACATCTAATGATCCATGAAGGAATTCCAGATCTTTTTATATACAGTTCTACCATTTTAGGAGAGCAAACGTGCCTGGACAAATCAACACAATATGAAATAGTCTTCATATTTAATACTCTGTGGAAAATTCTTTGCATTTGACGACTGCCTGAAATCTGCAACCCACAGACATCACTAGATGCTGGATATCTTCCCTGGTGATGCTCTGCCAGGCCTGTGCTGCAGCCATTTTCAGTTCCTATTTATTTCTGGTGTGTTTTGCCTTCAGTCTTTTCTTCAGTAAGTGAAACACATGTTTAACTGGATTCACCATTGGTATTTGACTTGACCAGTCAAGAACATTACACTTTTTGGCCCTGAAAAGCTCCTTGGTTGCTTTAGTAGTATAGAGACACACACAAAGTATGGTCACATTTCCTGCTTGACATTATTTTTCTGAGATTTTTATGTGTATGTGCCTGTATTTTAAATACATCAAAGCTTTTCAGCTGTAACTCCTGCTCTCTCACCGCACGGGGGAGCTGTGGTTAAACAGGAGCTGTAGATTATTCATGGGGCTGTGTGAGGCTTCTTCTCTTGACAGAGAACATCCTACACAATGCAACACCACAAACGTCTACTGTCTGCATTGTTTCCTGTTTTAAACAGGCATAATTAACCGTTCACTGGTATAACATGCCTGGGACTTAACAATATGTTTGGGGCCATTGTCCAGCTGCAAGGTGACGTCCAACAAGTTTTGAGGCATTTGGCCGGATCTGAGCAGATAAGATGTTTCTGTGCACTTCAGATATCCAACACTTTAGAATCCATCCTGCCACTGCCATCAGAAGCCACATCATCAATGAGGACAACTAAGCCAGTTCCAGTGGCAGCCATACATGCCCAAGCCATACACTACGGCCATCTTGTTTCACAGATGAGGGGGTTCCTTCCTTTCTGCACACTTTCATCTTTCTTTCAGCTTGGTACATGTTTGCCTCATTTGTCCATAAGACTTTATTCCAGAACTCTACATTTTTTAATGTACTTTTAGAGAAATCTAACCCCGGCTATTCTGTTTTTGAGGTTTACTGCTGGTTTGCATTTTTTGGTGAACCATCTCAGGTTATGCTGGTGTAGTCTTCTCTTTATGATAGCCTTTGACACATCTATACCAACATCCTGTGGAGTTTCTTTGACCTGTTCAACAGTTGAAAACAGTTCAACAGTTTTTTTTTCCACAATGAAAAAAAGTCTGGTCCAAATATAGCAACGGGCCCACCCTATACTTCTCTACATTCAGAAATCAATGATATTAGCATGATGTAATAATGTAACATTTATTAAAGACATACATAACAGGAAGCTTGATCATGCAGTCATATACCAGGGGGCCTCTACTTACAATGTCACCTGGAATCAGTCACAGAATTTTCGAGCCTTTGGTTGTCTAAAGCCGTTTCCACCCAAAGTACTCGAAACTTTTAGTCCTAGGAACTACTTTTCAAGGAACTAAAAGGTTCCTTCAGTTGTCTGCGTTTCCACCGCTAAAGACCCGCGGAGATTATGCAAATTAGCCCACTGACGTATGAAAAAGCGACGTCGTCGTCGGTCCATCTGTCGTATGATTTCTTCTGTAACTCCATACTACCACGAAGTAGCCTACATTATTTTCTAATAACCGGGACAGCCCGGAGGGGTTTATTCCACTTATACAACGGGTGACCAACAATGACTATATATGGTTACTTTAGTATTTATTGATTTTTATCGACTTATTCACCTGAAATTGAAATATTCTTCCGCAGCCGTTTGGGCATATTTTACCGTTGTCAAGCAAAATTCTCGTTGGTAGTTCGACTTGGACCGTTGTTATGCAACAAATAGGATATAACAGGCCGATAGTCAGATTGTAACTGTTTTATATATCCTCTCAAACACATTCATTATGTTTTTTATGCGAACATTCACTTTCATGTCTTGACATCCGAGGCGATAGAATGCATTCACATTCTACAAATAACATTCTACAACAACAGCAGAAAACATGCACACGTTGTAAACAATTTGCTGTTGAATTGATTAATTCGACGCTTACCGTCATTTCCAATATAGACTAATCCCAAAATGACAAGAATAAATAGAATGAAAACTCGGACTTGCGTGAAATTTTAAATTAATATTGCAGTGGTACGGCCACCGTTTTCTTTCCTTGAAAGTTACTCTAGCGGAGCAGCGGAGTGTGTCCTCCAGATGCGAACCATGCACCATAAATATGTCTAGTCTTCCTGGTCGTTTTGTGGAATTGAAGAATCGCAGAGTGAAATTATGGTAGTCTGAAAAAGCAAAAGGGACGATTACTAGAATCAACCTGTTATTTTACCATGACAAAAAGTGCAGAAGGTGATTTCCAGTTTGCTTTTACTGTATCACCAATGTAAATTACGCAGAACTACCGCATAGGCTACCGCATATAACTGTATCAAACGTTTTGAGTCAATTATAATGGACTAACAAAGAAAATCCGGAAGAAAATATTCAGCAACCGAATTAAACCGTTTGAATGTTTTGGTAGCCTACGTAATATGCTGTCCCAGCATGAATGCTTAACATTTTATAAAACGAATACTAAAGCAAGAAAAGAACAGAAGAGCACACGTTATAATCCTCAATCTTAATTTCTCATCTGTTCCAAGACGTTGGCTGGCTATAACCAAAAGTAGGCTACTGCGCCGCATAACATACAAATTTGAATTCAAGTTATTATTATGAAAATAAATCGGTTTGCGGCTGCAGACTTATAAAAATGGCGGTTGAAATAAAATACTGCGAGTAGTCGACCAATCAGAAATATTCAGCGCTTGCGCCCCACCCCAAAAGTTCCGGTACTTTTGGAAAGTGCTACCCCCCTAGCAGGGACTTTTTGTGGGTAAAATAAAGTCCCCGGAACTTAATTTAGACCCTGGTCCCTGCGGTGGAAACGCGGCTTAATACCACAGCACACTAGACTAAAATGTATACAGTATTGTTTTCACTCCTTCTGGAAACGACTAATAAGGGGAAAAATCTAAAATATAATTTTAGGTTTAGTTCAGTTGGTTCATAGTAGGCTATGCCAGTACACTCTCGGATCTATAGGCCACAGTGTGAATACAGACAGTATTGTTAGTATAAACATGTAACATAAGACTGAGCTTTTTAATCAGAGTCATTAAATAAATCAAGTCATTCCTGTAAACTCAGAGTGAACGTTTTAGAAAATAGGCTGTATCCTTTAAATAGCTTTCAACAGCACCATTAACACAACTGATCATTAACATGAAGCTGGTGTAATAAAGCAATGTGTTGTTAACAGTTATGCAATGCTCAGTTACGTTGTCTGATTGTCTTTGTAAATTTCCAAGACTACCTCACTGAATACACAATATAGACACTAGTAACAAGATTATTCTGAAAATGATCAATAAATGCACATTTTAATTTAAAAGAACTGATTGTGTGTAATAAAAAGTAAAACTAAGTATTTTTGTTGGTATATAATAAAACCCTTTGATGAAGAATCGCACATACATTATACAATATATTTATCACATGCACTCACATTAAGAGTCATTGAATGTTGATATCAGCCAGATAACCAAAACAAAACATAAACAGTACATCTTATGAATATTAATTAATATATAATATGAAATATTACAACATTTTAAAAAGTATAACTGGATTTACTGATAATTGAGAGTCATGCACCAAAATCTTTGGCACTCAGTAGATGAAGTTACCCTATGAAGTAAGTTTCCATCCAAGTTAGTTTCCACTGCACAAATGTGCATGCAGAGGGCGAGAATCTCTCTCGCTCTCTCTCTCTCTCTCTCTCACACACACACACACACACAAACACATACACTGTGGGTGGGTGTGTGATGGTGAGATATTTCTCTCTTTTTTGGTTTGGCAAGGTTTGAAACAGTTCATTACAATTAATCTCATCATGATTTCGTTATTCATAGTTTTGCTGATTATCCTCAAGTACCGTGAGTATTTGCTATTATTATTATTATTATTGTCGTCGTATGCAAGTACTTGAAGATGGATCATGTTTAACTCTGTTTTCTGTCCCTTAGAAACTGCTGAAGGTTTGGTTAACCCTGCTCCTATAGTATTCAAGGACATAGGGCAAAATGTGACCATCCACAGTCGTGACAAAGAAATATCGCTTTATGACACATCCGTCAGCTGGTACCATCTGAGACCGAGTGGAAAGATGGAGCAAATAACTAATTTCTACCCTTACAAGTTAAAGGACGGTCGTTACAGGGGAGTGCTTCGCGTGGACTCTAAGGATGCGCATCTAACCGTCTCCAGTGCAACAATCGGCGACTCCGGACGCAGCTTCGCCGCGGTGTTTTCTGAAAAAGACTTAAAACTGGGTTCCTCCACAGTTGTAGCCGTAATAGGTAAGATAAAAGTGCATGCCATGGCACAATTACGTTGGGGATTCTCCCGCAAAATTGTCTTTGTATAGAGCAACATTTCTGCGATATTACGGATTGCAATATTTGTAAACCCGAAGGTCGATCTCATAACAATTATCTTTATATAGGAGTTATATATATATATATATATATATATATATATATATATATATATATATATGTACACACCGATCAGCCACAACATTAAAACCACCTGCCTAATATTGTGTAGGTCCCCCTCGTGATAAACCGCCAAAACAGCTCTGACCCGTCAAGAGTTTTTAAAATCATGTGGAAATAATTCACCCTCTAACAATATCTTAGCTTTTTATATCCCTGTAGCAACTAATAATGTAATAAACTACCAATAGTGTAATAACTCCCAATAATGTAATCCATTTCAATTTTTTTATGTAATAAAAAACAATTCATGTAATAAGTAGTAGTAGTGTACTTTATTGGTCCCCGGGGGGAATTTGCACTGTTGCAGCATCAAAGACAACAAAGTAACACAATCAGATACAAATTTACAATAGATACAAAAAAATCAGATACAAATATACAGTAGATACAAATATATACAGAAATCCAAATATACCAGAGGACACCTTCAGAGGTGGAATCCATCCCTCGACGGGTCAGAGCTGTTTTGGCGGCTCGAGTGGGACCTACACAATATTAGGTAGGTGGTTATATATATATATATATATATATATATATACACCTACAATAAGAAACAGCAACGCCCCGCCCTGCAGGATTGCGGATAGATTAAGAGCAGTGGAAGGGGTCAATTCAGTGGAGGTAGGCAACATTTTTGTTGCCAAATGTTGACACCCATGTTGGGTACTGAGTAGGCCAGCCTTTACAAGCAAAAAGGTGCAAATGAATTATGTTTTGATACAACTTGATATGGATACAATTTGATGCACCTGTACCACCTCAGTTGCAAGCGTTGGTATCTTTTCATGCACTCTTTCATATGTTTTTCTGAGAGTGTTTTTAAAACACAGCAGAACAAAGTCTCGGCTATCATTGCCACGAGGACATTGTTGAAGCTGAACCTATCAAAAGTCACTGTGAATAGACTACACTTGTATTTGGAAAATTCTGATTTCACCATTTAATCATATTATAGCGAGCGGCCTATAAGCAGTGGGCACTGTATAACTGGTTTGTTCTGTTCATGGACATTTGGCTCTTTGTAATGTGAACCCTACGAGTTTCAAAAACAGAAATCTCACAATATCTACATTCATTTGATAAGATTTCTCAAACTGGGAAAAAATTTGACACCATTCGATTTCAAAGACAACTGAGTTTGAGGCAGAGCTAAAATATTTTATTGAGTAGTCTTCCTTTCATCCAACCACAAATGCCAAATTCAGTTGTCAAACAATAAGTGCTTCAAAGATTCAATAGAAACAAAAGAGGGAAAAAATAATAAAAATATGAATAAAATCTAATTGAATTTAGTCACATTCTTCACCACCTCATTTGCTATTCTCCCCCAGGTACTGAACACACAACACCCCCAACACCCCAGATAGTTTTGAACATCTCCAGTTGAAGCTTATCATAAATAATCAGCTGTCAGTGACTATTTGTCTTTGATCGCTCCCTTGTCTTGTTGAATTATTGAGTGTGCTGAGTGATTTGGATAACACTTTATTACCTGGTTTTCAATTTTGTTTTATTCATAAAGGTAAATAGTTATGCCATTGGATTGTGGGAAGTTTCATTCCTACCTCAATATGTTTTGTAAGATAGACAATTAAAATGGCTATGGAAGAAAGTCTGTACAGAAACATGGTTCTCAACTGTAATGTCAAACAACTATGTGGTTATCAATCTAACTCTGCTATGTGAGTTAAGGTTATCAGTTCAGCAAATGCTTGAAACAGGAGGCATAACTTTCCCTAAGTGTGTCCACCAATCAATGTCAGGTTATAATTAGATTTATTTAACCAGGTAGGTCAGTTGAGAACAGGTCCTCATTTACGGTGATGACCGGGCATGTAATTTTAATTTCCCATTGTGGTTTCATGAGACCCATTCTGCTATATATCCCGTCTCTCTTTCTCCTCAGATCCCAAGAGCCTCCCTGTAATGCGCGTCTTCCTCGGTTGCACAGGAACCATTCTATGTGAATTGAAAGGCGGGGGTCCACATTGGAGTGATCCTCAGTGGGAAACAGATGATGCCAATGACGGGCTGACGTTGTCGGAGGCCAAAGCTAAAACTTTTGTAGATGAGCACGGCGCATTCATACAGTCCTCCATCCTCTCTTTGAAAGACAGGATCCATGGTTTGAACTGTGTATGTAGGCACAGCACTGGAGTCATTATTCGAACACGGGTCATGCAAGATAGTAAGAAAATGTTTTTTTTCTCCCTCTTTTATGCTTTATCTTCTCATGTTCTGTCTCCCTTTCACTTATCATAATTGTCTGTCTATTAGCCAACTCTTCCCAAAATTTTAAATGTAACAATTGTAAGTAGCTTCACGGTGTAGTGCATTATTGTTGCCTATTTAATCGCTTTTCCACTGCATGGTACCGGCTCAACTCGACTCGACTCTACTCGCCTTTTGTGGTTTTCCATCGGGCAAAAGTTGTGGATAGTACCTGGTACCTGGTACTTTTTTTGGTATCACTTCCGTCGAGGTTCCAAGGAGATACCAAAAGATGACGTGAAACACTGCAGACCACTGATTGGTCAGAAACGGCAGTGTCATGTGGCATTGCTATGACAACCAGCTACATTGACGGGGGTACTATCTGCAGTGGATAACTAAGTACCTGGTACCAAAAGCGAGTAGAGTTGAGTAGAGTCTAGTCGAGTTGAGCCGGTACCATGCGGTGGAAAAGCGGCTTTTATGTTCCCAGTAGCCTATGATTTTAATCAAGTTGCCAAACTTAGCTAGGGTAACATATTGAGTTCTGCATAATACATACACAAAATTTAATTAAGATGTTCCGAATCTTAAGTTAAGTATTATAATTAAGTCCTGTGCTTCCATCAAAGATACAAGACTATCCAGGATCTATAACACTCTATAATTCTCAGAGTGTGTGTAATTATAAGTTGTTTTGTCATATTGAGATGCTGCTTCAGGCAAGGATCAGTGCCAGCTGCTGCGGTACCTATTTCCCCTGGCTGTGGTGCTGCTGCTGGTGACTGTGACAGCCAGTGTGCTGTGGGCCTGAAGACGGAGGAAGCAGAGCCCTATAGCACAGGTCAGATATTCAATACAACTGTCTCCTGAAATATATCAAGTATAATGCTGCAGTGAAGAATGTGCTTTCAGTAATTGAACTCTTTCAATGTTATATATATATGTTTTCTTGATATCGCATGATAAATGTATTCCACAACTATTAGTATTTCCACTTAAAAAAATATCTCCCTCTCACTCCCCCCCCCCCCCCCCTCAATTTCAATTCAATTCAAAATGCTTTATTGGCATGACAAGATACAACTTATGTTGCCAAAGCATAGAAAAGAACATATAAAGAACATACACCATTGAACACATGAACATATACATGGACATACAGTTTACAGACATATAGGCTTATCCAAATAGGCTCACTGGTTGTCCCTCTGTTTACGGCAAGCTGTGATATAATTTGCCGCTAGTATGATACATTTTTTGTGTTCTCCTAATTAATAGGGGAGTTTTTGGTGGTCATTTAGAGTTTCAAATTGAGGGCATATTTTTGTGAATTTCTGGTAGAAATTTTCTCTTATGTCCAGGTATTTTCCACATGTTGTGAGGAAGTGTAGCTCTGTCTCCACCACTCCTTGACTGCAGTGTGAGCACAGTCTGTCCTCTCTGGACAGCCAGGTCTGCCTGTGTCGGCCTTTTTCGATGGCCAGGCTGTGCTCACTGAGTCTGTACATTGTCAAGGTTTTTCTCTGTTTGCTATCTGTCACCATGGTCAGGTAGTCAGCCATGGTGTACAGTCTGTTTAGGGCCAAATAGCAGTTAAGTTTATTTTGAGTTTTTGTCATTTCTTTCCAATAGGTCAAATGTTTTTCTTTTTGTTTCATTATAATTGTGTTTAGTCGAATTCTCTGAGCTAGGAGGATGTCACTGTCCTGGGACTGACTATTATTAGTGGTGTTAGGATTTTCTTCAGTGAGTCCCAGGACCAGTTGACTGAGGGGACTCTTCTTTATATTCACCTCTTGGCATTTCAGGGCTTTGTAATGATAGCAGTGGGGGTCACTCATTTTTAAATGTTTCCAAAATTTGATGGCTCTTTTCTGAATATTAATTAGTAGTGGATATTGGCCTAATTCTGCCCTGCATGCATTATTTGTGGTTTTCCTCTGAACCCGTAGGATACTTTTACAGAACACTGCATGCAGGGTCTCAATTGGATGTTTGTCCCATTTTGCAATTTCGTGTTGTGTGAGTGGACCCCACATCTCACTGCCATAAAGTGCAATTGGTTCAATTACTGATTTGAACATTTTTAGCCAAATGCCAATTGGAATTTCTATTTGAATTGACTTTTTAATGGCATAGAAAGCCCTTTTTGCTTTCTCTTTAAGTTCATTCACAGCTAAATGAAAGCTTCCTGTAGAACTGATTTTTAATCCTAAATATGAGTAATTTGTAGTTTGTTCAATTTTAGTTGTTCCTAATGTGATATTTATTTTGGGTCCCTGATGTCTGGATCTTTGTTGGAACACAAGAACTTTAGTTTTTGTAGGGTTTATTGTCAGGGCCCAGGTCTGACAAAATGACTCTAGCAGATCCAGGTTTTGCTGTAGACCCTCTTCTGTTGGTGAGAGCAGAACAAGGTCATCTGCATAGAGTAGGAACTTAACTTTAGAGTCATATTGGGCGAGGCCTGGTGCTGTAGATTTTTCAAGTAATGTTGCCAATCCATTTATATAAATATTAAAAAGAGTTGGTGAGATAGAAGAGCCCTGCGCCACACCACGCCCCTGGGAGAAATATTTAGTTTGTTTATTTTAACTGCACATTTGTTGTTTGTATGCATCAATTTAATTACATCATATGTTTGTCCCCCTACACCACTTTCAATAAGTTTTAGGAATAGACCATCATGCCAAATAGAATCAAAAGCTTTCTGGAAATCTATCAAGCAGGCAAAAATTTTGCTTTTGTTTTGGTGAACATATTTGTCAATTAGGGTGTGTAGGGTGAAAATATGATCCGATTTTCTATAATTTGGTAAGAATCCAATTTGGCTTTTACTCAAGACATTGTGCTCCATAAGGAAGTTTATAAGTCTTCTGTTTATTATACTACAGAATACCTTCCCCAGAATACCTACTATTCACACATATGCCTCTGTAATTATTTGGGTCAAATTTGTCTCCACTTTTATATATGGGCGTTATGAGTCCTTTGTTCCAGACATCAGGGAAGTAACCGACACTCAGAACCAAGTTGTATAGTTTTAGGATAGCCAAATTCAATTTATGATTGTGTGTTTTAGCATCTCGTTTAGGATGCCATCTGCACCGTGGGCTTTTCTGGGTCGTAGGTCCTTCAGTTTTTCAAATTTTCAAATTTTTTCAGTTATTGGGGAGTCTAAAGGGTTTTGGTAATCTTTCATAGTCTGTCCAAGCTTTCCCAATTCTTCACATATTTGCTTTTGCTCTGGGCTAAGTGTCTTTTTCTGGTATAAATTTTCTAAGTGGTTTTGCCAAATGTCTCCATTTTGAATGGACAATTCATCATGGTCCTTTTTTTGTAATTTGTTCCAATTGTCCCAGAAACTGTTAGAATCAATAGATTCTTCAATGATGCTGAGTTTATTCTTAATGTACTGTTCTTTCTTGGTTCTGAGTGTGTTTTTGTATTGTGTTAGTACCTGACAATAAGCAAGGCGTAATTCCTCATTTTCTGGTTGTCTGTGTTTTTGGTTTGATAGTTTTTTCCTCATGTCATGGCAGTCTGAGTCAAACCATTTTTCATGGTTTGGTTTTTTGGTTTTTCTATTGGAAGATTTCAGGTTGGACATTGATGCCAAATTATCAAATATATTATTTTGATTATTCACTGCCAGGTTTACACCTTCTTTATTGTGAGTGTATGTGTTTTCCAAAAAGTTGTCTAAGAGGGATTGAGTCAATTGGCTGCCAATTGCTTTCTGGTATTTTTCTTTGCTGTTTTGGGCCCATCTGTAGGATTTTTCAATGTTGTACAGCTTACAGTGTTTCTGTGTTGGATGTTTCTGTCCTTTTGAGATACACAGTAATTTGGCTGTGATCTGACAGAGTTATTAGTGGTTTGACTGTGAATGCTCTGAAAGATGATGGGTCCAGATCTGTAATCATATAGTCTACGGTGCTGATGCCAAGAGGTGAAGAGTAAGTCAATCTTCCTAGAGAGTCCCCTCTGAACCTACCATTGACTATGTACAGACCCAGGCTTCGACAAAGTTGCAGGAGCTGCCTTCCATTTGTATTTGTCTGTTTGTCATAATTATTCCTGTGTGAATGAAAAGGAAGATCAAAATGGTTATTCCCAAATATGTAATTATTCCCCTGACTATTGATAAAGTCAGGTTCCTCACCAGTTCTTGCGTTTAGATCACCACATATCAACACATTCCCCTGGGCCTGGAAATGGTTGATCTCTCTCTCAATGTTGAGAAAGGTGTCTGTGGTGTGGGGATGGCTGGGTTAAGCAGCCACACCTGCCCTGGGTCAGGCTAATTGGACCCAGGAACAGGAGTGGCTGCACCTGTGCGTAGTGAGGTAATCACTGCGCACAGGTTAAATCTGCCATCCCCACCCACACCAGAGAGCTTCGGTCATGACTGGGTTACATCTGCTCACTTGGGCTGTTACCATCTTGCCAAACCCTTGTGAAATAAATCTGACTGTTGGAACATCATCTCCCTGTGTCTCTGTGCTGGAGGGCCCCAAAGAAAGCCACTTCGGTGGCCTGTGGCAGGCGTGTTTGCCACAGTGTCGTCTTTGAAGTATGGGGATTCTATGGGGGGGGGATATATATTGCGCAAAGGAAAACATTTTGCATGTTAGAAATTATGTCTTTTTTAATCTTGAGCCATAAATGATTTTCCTCTTTTTTTAATTAGTAAGATAAGAGTGTCTGCTAAATGCCTGTAATGTAATGTAATGTAATTAATTCTATGTGCTTCTGAAGCTCTGCCTTAAGCCAAATCAGTATGCCGCCAGAGTCTCTGCCCTGGGTTACTCCTGGCAATTTAGTGGAGGGAACCACTAGCTCTGTGTACCCAGAGGGACAACCAGTGTTCCCTTCTCCTCTACACCAAGTTTCTTGTAAAATAATAATGTCTAGGCCTTTGATTGCATTTAAGAACTCTGAGGTCCTACTCTTCAAACCAAACAAAGAAGAATGTAGGCCTTGGATATTCCAGCTTGAGATGCGCATGGAGTTCATGATAAAACTTTTACAATAATAAATGTGTTTTTTTGCTGAAGGTTTGTATGTGTCATTTAAAAACGAGGAATAAAGAGTATTTCAATATTTACAGATGTTTAACAAAACTAACCGTTTGAACAATATAATTCTATATGCATACATATGCACACATACTGCACATGCATACACATACACATGCATATCCATACACAAATGTAAACGTACAAACATATATACATATAAGCATGTACCTACATATATACGTACATACATGTACAGTCACGCATGCATACATACATACACATGTATATGCATACATACATCATTTACACATATTTCTTTTCTTCTTTTTTTTTCTTTTCTTTTTTTACGCTGTGAAAAGGTTGGTCACTATACTTCCTGTTCCATGTGGCAGGAGCAGATGATGCTGAGCATCTGCTGTATGTCTCTCAGTGGATTGTCTCTGCCTGCAGTACTGCCTACAGCCTGGGCATAGCTCAGTCTGCCGGGCTGGAGCTCCTGCTGCTGGGACAGTCTTGCGCTGGGGGGCAGGAGTGGTGCAGGTCTGTCAGCGCTGCTGTGCGCTGATGTCGTGTACGTGGGGATCCCCTGTGGGCCTGGTTGGGCTGGGTGATGTGTATGGGCATGCCTGGGCCGTGATAGAGGGGGCTGGGGTGGTGGTCTCTGTAGAGGTCCTGGGCTGTACCTCGCTGGTCTCTGTTGGGGGTGTCCTTTTTCTCTTGTGGTCTGGGTTGTGGGTGTTCCCGGTTAAGAGCCACGTCTTTCAGAGTCTTAGCAAAAACGGGCACCAGCTCCTTGTAAAGATGGACATGGTCATAAAGGCACTCCACATCCAGAGTGGGATGATGGGCTAGGTACACATTTTCTTTTAATGCACAGTCACGTGATAGGCTGGCATTTACTTTGTGGATGGTTTCGGGGTGAAAGTCTTTTCTCGGTAACAGTGTGGAAACTGTGATCTTTGTGTTTGGGAAGGTGCTGCTTGCCTTCTCAGTCACTGCTCGGAGTGACGTTGCCACCCTCTCCTGCTGGGCCCTTAGGTCATTAGTGCCAGTGTGTATGATGATGTGTCTGGGGGAGCCTAAATGGCTTGTAGACAACATTTCCAGGGCTTTGTCTGATGTTGGGCACCATAGTTGGCCACTTTGTGTTTTGGAAATAGCTTTTTCTCCTGGAGGAATTTATCATTTGAGTCTATTAATATTATTATGTCAGCCTGGTTGGTGTTTGCTGGTTCGTGACTCTCACCGGACTCACTGGTTGTGTGTTCGTCAGGTTGTGTGAGGGTGGTGTCCTGTGTGGGGATTCCTCTTGTGAGATGGAGGCTGAGGGGTTCTGTTGTTGTTCCAAAAAGGGGGAGGCAGACTGTACTTCGGTCACCTGGTTGGTCTGTGTGGCGGTGGCTGCAGTGTGGGGCTGCTGCTGTTGCTCAGTGAAGCAGTGTGGGGCTGCTGCTGTTGCTCAGTGAAGCAGTGCAGCTGCTCGGTAAGGCTCTGCACTGCTCTGTCTCTGTCCTCTAGCTGCTGTGACGGTGCAGTTATCTCTCCCCTGTAGCTCTCCCTGTCCCTATTCAGCTCTCGCACTTCTTCTGTAAGTGCAGTCAGCTCTCTCCTGTAGCTCTCCCTCTCTTGCTTTAGTTCTTGTTTTAGTGCTGCCAAGCTGTTTACTTGATCACTTTTCAATTTATCAACATGGTTTTGTAGCTGTTTTGTTGTGTCCAAGTAAAGACTTCGATTCTGAGTTAAAACTGTCTCTCTGAGGTGAACCAATTCTATCTCGAGCTTTGTAAATTGCTCCTTTAATTGTAGCAAAGAGCTGTGGGGTAACAGATTGTGTGCCTGGTCAGAACTCGGGGGCTCACTCTCGTCCTGACTAAGCTGCATTTCTCCTGGTGAGCTGTTAGCAGTGGGGGGAGTGTGTGTGGCTTTCTCCCTGACAGCTACGCTGGGGCTGGGCTCTCCCTTCTCTACTAGTCCTTTCAGTGTCTGGAAAGCCATTTCAAAGTCTTTCAGGTTGCCTTGTACCATTATTGTCCCGTTGTTGTACATATTAACTGTTGTCGCTGCACTATCACTTTCCTCTGATTCCCTTATTTTTAGTTTTAACCCACTAATGGTTTCCTCACGGTGAACACAGGGGTAGTATGTGGTGATCGCTTTTTGCCAAGCAGTGGACTGATCCGAGTAAAATATAAGGTTACTTGTGTTCCCATTATTGTACAGGTCAGCAAAAAGAGTCTCAGGTTTCTCCCTCATCATTTTTTGCTTGAACTGGTTTTTTGAACTGTCTTTAATATCAGGAGGGAACTGGAACTGACAGAGGCAGAGGGTGCTCTCAGTGCAGCGGGGGAGGGGATTATCAGTGGCTGCTCTGTGTGAGTCTGTGGGTCCTGCTGTGAAGCAGGGAAGGGGCTGCAGCTCTTCTGATTGGCTCATTTCTGAAACTAATTTGCATACAGTTGTAGCAGGTGTGCTGCAGGGGAGCGGCTGCAGCACTTTTGATTGGTTGTTTAAAATAAGTACAGAACACTTGGAGCTGTGCCAGAAAAATGTCTCTCAACTGTCAACTTTTAACTGTCAGTTTCAGCACCTATCTCTCTCTCTCTCCCTCTCTCTCTCTCTCTCTCTCTCTCTCTCTCAAAGAAGTTTTATTTATTCATTTATTTTTGAACTTGTGTTTTTACAAACAACTTATTTGTGTATGGTGAAGAGTCATGACATCATAGTTTGCAGATTACATTTTTTTTGTTCCATATTTTGGCCCTCTAAACTTGTACTTGAATGTTTAGAGGATAATGCTCTGCAGTTTCATGTTCTTTATTAACCACTGGAGATATATTTTTATTTATATGTGGGTACCCCTCTGTTATTGGTAGAAGACCAAATCTTTCTGTCCAATGCTGAGTTTTACACTCTGATATTACATAGGATTAAGTTTGAATGATTTGATTCAATTGTTTTATTAGCCTACTTTTCTGTTAAATGTATATGTTGTACAATTGTGTTGTACATTATATTTTACTTGTGACAAACTTATTGCAACTGAATTAAATAAAAAGCTTGACTGGAGGAGATCATAATGATTGAAAAAAAATATTTTCAAACTGTCTATTTCTTTTATCTATTTCTTTTACATCCTGTGGCAAAGGCTGTGGTGCTGTGCAAGACCATGGAAACATTTCTAATTATAACTGCGTACAGGCAACAACACTTTCAGGTAGTCAAGAAACGGAAGTGGTCCACCACCTTCACAAACGCTCAAAGTTGCTGGTGACAGGATTTGGCTGAATGATGGCACTGAGTCTCTTCATCAAGGTCTAATGTCATCATTGTTTTGATAAGCTTAGGGCCCATAGTAGTGGCCAATTGCAGTCCAACATAAAATCACTTCATGTATTAAGATGAATGTGTATAAAACACAGCTCTCATTGAAGCTGCCAGCCATTTAAAAGAACAAAAGGACTGGCTAGAGTGAGGTGCTCATGTGATTGCAGGTATACGAACGTATTGTAATTTATTTGATCGTTTGGTTTGAGCAAAAATACTTTTTTCACAGTCCAAAGACAAGCAGTTTAGTAAAGTCTGAAGTGCCCGTAGGTAACTGATTGTATAAGTGAATGGTGCATGTATTCTTGCCTCTCACACAATGTACGGTGGGATAGGCCGCGACCCTGACCGGGGTTAGATAATGAAGGGATGAGTGTCTGCTAAGCGATTGAGATGCAATATAGTGCAATGTTATACTATACCGGAAAAAGTATACCACTGAAACACTTAAGCACTAAAATACAAATATTTCGCATGTGACTGTACATTGCGTTACTACTCTGACATAATTGTTTTCGATTAGACGCAAAGAAGCCGTTATCTTTTTTATGTAGCCTACATGTATGGAGTTATGCTCACCCGTACGTCTATTCTACAAATAAATAACTGCTGGGTTGATCATGGATGGAATTTGGACAGGCGTTTGTTGTTTTAAGTAGGTCAAAAAGATCTTTAAAAAAAACCCCAGCCTAGATGTTGTTCGTGGGTAAACGGTTATAGTTGCAGCATGTAGGTGATGACACCGCCTTGCGTTGAAGTGGTTCTATTTAGTCAGCTGAGCTCAGGTCAGTTTTGGGTGGTTTTGTAGTTTCGAGTCATTAAATGGCTATGAAATGGTCATGCTTTGTGTGGAGAAAGTCTGGTCCATTCCGAATGGGAACTCGACCTTGCAAGTATAGCGCGTGATATAGCAAGTTCCTTATCTGTAAGCGGTCAGTCATCAGGTGAAATCAGACAACTCTGTTCTGCAGACATGCCACATGTTCTCTGTCTCCTGCTCTTCGTGCTGTCCTGCAGTGAGTAATTTTTTAAAAATTATTTTAATAATATAAATAATGTTAAATAAAATACGATGTGAATATGTTCTTATTTATAAAATAATAATAAAAATACCTTAAATGTATAAGATATTTGTACAGTTTTAGGTATGCCTAAACTATTTTCTGCCATTGTCAATTATCGGAGTTTTCGTAATTTTTAATTGTACAAATAATTTAGAAACAAATAGGCATATTCGATATCGTTCTACAAGTCTGCATGTAAAAAAGCAAGGGCATAACAAGGAATGTACATAAGTACGTAAAAAGTAAAATTAAATAAAATTCCACTGAAGTGATCGTTGTTGTAAACAAATAAAGTGAGATAGAAAGAAGTGACAATACAAGACAACGTGTGTCACAGTTAGGGATCAAGAATGTCGTAGCTCTTAGCCGGAGTCGTTTTGCATTCTTCCTTTTCATATATTCCATATGTAAACAATCAAACAGTTCATTATGAATAATGAAAACGTTAGGCGAAGTCTTTAAGCATTTTGCTTTGTTGATAATTTCACCCATCAGAACAACATTATTTAACAGAAATTATGAAATTAACAGAACATTATGTTTTCATCAGAGAAATTCATTATGTTAGTTTTCAACTATTCATGAAGATCATCCCAAAATTTTTGACTGTATATACAAGAGAATAATATTTGGACTACTGTTTTAATCTCATCTGGACAAAAGGTATAGGCCTATTATCATTTTCGCAATTACACCTGAGCCTGACGTATTTTTTTGGTAAGGTATATTCAGTTCAGTATATTGAAATTGATTCCTTCCACTGTAGAAGGAATCGGGAAGTGTAGGTAGGCCTACTTGCTTTGTAATCTTTTTATAATACACAGTACAATGTCCAGTGTTAATTCAAGTCAAACAGTGTTGATTTAACTCTTATCAGAAAACATTTGTCCCACATTCCAGTTGAATTAAAATTGGACATTTTATTGTGGATGGTTGGGGAAAATAGAGGTTATGGAGTTTCGGTTTGAGACCACTGTGTTTAGATCTGCTGTAAAACAGTCACGAATGAATCTGTGTGACAGTTTGTCATTATTGAAGGAAAGACCATTGATGAACAGAGGTGGAATAGATGGCGTTGTAGATGAGGTAGGTGCCTTTTCTGATATCTATCTCTGTTTATTGCAGCCAATTCTGTGACCACCTCGCTCATATTCGCCAGAACGGGCAAGGACGTCACACTCCGCTGCCAGTGTTCCAAGAACCGGAACTGTCACGAGGAGGTTATCCGCTGGGTTCGAATGGGCTCGAATGAATCACTGCAACTTATCGATAATAAATGTGAGCAATCGCACTGCCGATTCGCCAACAAAACATTAAATGGCACTCAAGTACTCCTGACGATTGCTCAGGTTGAACCAGGGGATTCTGGTCGATATTACTGCGTAGAGCACAACAAACGCGACATCCAATTTAACGACAACGGAACCCTTTTAATGGTCGGAGGTGAGTAGAGACCCCGTCCCCAAACAGGCCTTCTGCTGTCAAAAACGTCCATTGGAAAATAGGTCCTGGCTGCAGGCTAAAGTACTGTGATGTGAAAGGACTGTGATTTTGCCGTGTAACATCGTTTAGGAGTATAAAACTAGATCATGAAATGTTTGAAAAAAACATGCCAAACATGCCTCACTCATGACAGGCTAACTACACAGTAAAATGTTCAGTGTTAATTAAACCAGCGCCAAATGTACCTTGTTAAGAGAATTAATACTGGACATGTTACTGTGTAGTATGTCTTAAGAAAGTAATCCATGTAAAAGTTGCACGCATGTCATTTTCTTAGAGTAGGCCGCAAGATCCGAAATATAGGTTATAGCAGGTCGTTGGGAAAACAGTGACCCTGGGGGGATAATAAATGCACCCAACATTTACTGGCACCTGTAGATGCAGTGTGACCTGTACCTGTCAATCAGGATGATTGTTGCTAGTTTATAGTTTACTGATCATGTGTGATAAAATAAACTGAACTGTGAGCTATCATCCAGACAGTAAAGAGTATTTATGCAATCATGAAGGCACATTATGCTTAAATTATTTAAAAGGTTTTCAGCAGGTAGTTTACTGATTTATTGTATTCTGTCCTTCCATTTCGTTATATATTAGTAGTCACTGAAATTATATGGAAACATAGAAAGATGGAGTATTATTTAACGTTTATTTGCCCTAATCTGTTGTATTGTTCTTGAGCAGATGTCTGGACAGACAGCAGTGAAGGAATGAGACTAAACCGAGTGACTTCCTGGATGCACGGCACACTGAGTTGCGCTGTGTAGTGACCAGACTCAGTGCCCCCTGGGTAAATATCTACTGGCGGTCGACCCGCGAATCATGGAACAAAACTGGCCAGACCTGGTCTTTGACAGACACCGAGAGAGGGTAAGTGGGGTTCAGGGAAATTTTTACATTCAAATGGACTATTCTTATTTTGCATAAAAATATGCATTTGAGGGCTTCTGTTGGTGAAGTTGGTGAAGGCCAGGACCTCTAGCATAAACATAGCTATCGTAAGTCTCATATCATTACCTAACTGTAACCAGGAGTCCTCAGTGCAGGGAACATTGGGCCTCAATTGTAATAGAACATGCATATATAATACTGATAATCGTAATGTCACTAATTTTCATTTTTCTAACCTTATTTTATCAATGATGAGTAATTAAAATGATTGAATAAGGCCTGTCAAACCATAATCTCCTCAATATCTCTGAAAAAAAGTAGTTACGTTGTTATGTGCAATAATTTCATTTCTTTAATTGGACTAATTAAACAGGGTTTGAGGCTTGCTTATTCCAACCAGTGGCTTGAGATTATAAGGAAAGTAACTTTTTGTACAAGTAGTCTATGCTTCTGTCTAAATTCTTGCTTTATTATTGACAGGTACAGGATAGAGAGCCGGTTGCGAATTGGACTAAAAGTGAAGTCTGGCAGGGAGGATGAGGGGATGGATTTGGATAAGATGGTGGAAATGGATGAAGAATTGTGGTGTGAGGTCTGGGTTGGGGTGGATGTCTCTTTTCAGAGCCTAAAGTTTTCATTCCTTCAGCAAACCCATACTGACCTTGGTTAGTATGAATACCACATTTTATCTATCCATCTATCTATCTATCTATCCACCCCACTCTATAAATTTAAATAATATTCTATTGTGGGCATTCATTATATGCAAGTAAGTACATCAACAGACTGTTTGTATATATCCTATGCTGATGATAAATATGCACATGCATGTGTGGTAACCAGAATGAGAACATATAGCACAGTGCCATATAATACAACAGCACCATCTTATGTCTACTGATGTTTTTGCACTCGAAGCAACTGCATGAGTTCATGAAGATTCCATGGCAATGGCCGACTGTAGCCTGCTGTACTGGATAACTAGATTCAACAATGAATATGTACGATATGCAATTGTACATTTAATAGAAAGTTTGTGTATAGTCACTATTATAGTCCAATATGGTTCTATGTGATTTTCAGAATGGTGCAATGGACTCCTATATGGTGAAATAGCCCTTTGTGTGCTCTGTGTGTGTCTCCTCATCCTGCTCATCTGTCACTGTCTCCGCCACCAGCACAAAGGTATGCTGTTCATGCTCCCCTAACACTGAAGGAGAAAATGTGTGAATGACATGCCTGTAAACACCACATACAGTGACTGAAAGAAATTAGAGGTGTGAGAAATTAGAGGTGTGTTACTCCCCTGTGTTTCAGGTTCAGAACCATCAGCGACAGAAGTGTCACCAACACAGAACTCTTGTGTAAGCATTTCACATGTACTGTCACATGAACAGCATCCTCCAATAACAATAAAGTATTTCATTTGGCTAAAGTAACAAATCACATCCATGCATGTCTTTGCAGAGAGATGTGTCCTCGGACACCACCTACGAGAGACGACACAGACAGAAGAGCAGACAGAAAAACAGTCAGGAAGAGAGACTGGTGTACAGCGAAGTGAGATACAAATGTGAAGAAAGAGTACTGCATGGGTGAAAGACTTGGATACCTACAGAAAGACCCGCTGATACTGCAAGAACTGCTTGTGGGGAGAAGGAAAGAGAGGCAAACAAAGACAGGCAGTCAATTCGGTTTTTGAAAATTCTGTTTTCTGTGTTTCTGTCTCTCATTGTAAACTTGCAGGGTTTGTCATTTCTACCCAACCTTCTCATTTTGGGGAAACATTAACAGAAACATTTGCCTCCGTAAGAACAGTGCCTCCTAAATGTTTATTGCATCACATTTTGTTTGAAGATCTTTTTTTCTGTAACAAGACAAAATAAAACAATTAATGCGCTACTTGTCACAATGTTTCATAATTTTTCTGTTGATTGATGAGAAATGTGCAGACTGTGCTGGATTTATCTTAAGTGAACAGTTTGGGCAATTACTTTGTTGCCTTAGCTCATGTTTTATATGATGAATTATTCAGTCATTAATTATTATAAATGTTCAGTTTTTCTCAGCTCAAAATAAATTCCTGTGATGCTAACTGTGCATCTTGTTTCTGCTATCTGGAGAGTAAAAGATGCTGATATTGTATCTGTGTTACCAGCAGATATAAAAGGTTTATGTTCACGCTGTAAGTACAATAGATTTGCTTCAGCTATTGTAAAGAGGAGATCGCTTGTTCATACTGACGCTCCAGTATTGTCTTGTCCTGTTCAAAAGTTCATTTCATCACCAAACTCATTCTTCAAGTTAATCCTTTTTTTGAAGTAACCCAGCAGTGCTAACCACAGCATGGAGGCACATTGGTTAGCACTGCTGCCTCACAGGAAGGGGGTTCAGCCCAGATACCCTATGCATGGAGTTGGCATGTTCTCCCTGTGGGTTTCCTCTGGATACACAGGTTTCCTCCCACAGTCCAAAGGCATATAGCCCTTGGCCAACACATGAAAATTTAGCCTCCCTGGCTAACTCACGTTTGCAGAAATGTTATTAATAGGCATTGACCTTGTCAAATAAACAAATAAATTAGCTTTACTTGTCAGTAATTTAATTATGTTTTTATTCTATTAAATTCTATTAAAGCTTTCTGAAGTTTGCAAGTTTGCACTGCTGTGGCCATTGCCAGGACTTTCCGTACACTTTAACCACCTTGCTAGAAAGAAAGAGGAGTAGATGAAAGAAAATACAGTGTGCCGTGAAAAATGCGGTTCAAGCAAACTATTCTTGAGGACAGACTGAGAAGGAGGAGGAAATCGCCAGACCTCAAAACATTTGTAAATGTATCTCAGTCTCAAGGATTTGCAATTTGCATGTGAAAATCAAGAAATACGAAGAACACGAAAGGACATTCTAAAAGGCCTAGTGTGAAAACCGCTTATGGGGGCCAAAAAAAAAATTTGACATTGATGGAAAAAAATGAATGTGTTCCCATGTGTTGGACACTGGACACTGGACACCATAGGACTTAGTAATGGTGAAGAAAAGTATATCTGTTCAGTTTATTTAAATTAATTTAGTGAACAACTGCAAAAAAGAAGGCTTAATGAGATCATTTTAAACAGAAATACTGAAAAAGTCATGAGACTTCACTATATTCAGAGAGAAATGTGCAAGATAAATCAGGAAGTTTTTTTAACCATCAAAGTTGTAATTTAGGTGAAAACTAAGGCTTAATGTAGTTTAATGACATAACATCATAGTAAAGACATGTATGTTTTATTCAGGCAGCAGGGGTATGTACGGAGCAAAGGTTTCTATTCAAAATAATCTTGTGGCCAAAATGGTGGCCAAAAAAGCTTAACGGCCTAAAACTGGTGTTGATCAATCTCAAAAAAGCTCTCATAGAAATGTAACCTGGGGCTGAGAATGTCTAATTGCCACACCCAAATTTGGAACAGCAATTGTCTGCAACCACAGCCATATTGATGGGGGAACCTCACTGCCTGGGTCTGCCCCTTTTGCACACAGAGCTCTACGTTAGGAAACGGACGTAGCCACCTGCGTCTCTTGCCAAAGTCAGAAAATGAAAGCCAGGTACAAGAAGGTCTAAAAGCTGTTGAAAGGTTCTCATCACCCATGTGAAAAAATGGTATGCCGAAATATACCTGAACTATACTATTTTATGCTTGAAGTATTATTAAAGTTTATATAAAGTGTGCTGAGTGTACTATTACTTTCCACATGGGGATCTGATTGTGAACATGAGAAAATGTGCAACATTGGCTCGGAAATGCTCTCCTGGCTTGACAATACCTGACTTCCCTGTTAGGGATCCGGTTACCTACCTGGGGACAGGGATTAATAAAACCAGCAAGGATATGAGGGATATGAATTTGAATCATATTGCTGATGCAATTAGGAGTACATTTAATTCATAGTTAGCGAGAGATCTCTTTCTGCATTCTAGGACTCTGTTACATTTGGAGGAAATCTTGCAAGTGTCATATGTTTTTCATCACTAGAGGCCCCCAAAACTATGTGTCATATCTCAACTACTTTCGATAGATTGCAATTTCATCTGGATAAATAAACCCATAGTATAAAAAAAGAAACAATCAGCAATGAAATCAAAGATAGAATGTGTTAGATTATAGTTTTTAAATCAAGTAATTAATATTAGTTGGATAGAAAGATACATGGTTAACCCCATAATCTCTGGGATATACTTCCCAATTTAGTTTTTCAAAGATTAGATGGTTTTTAATTTCCTTCTTTGATGTTCTTTCACTCTGGGCAAGCTTCCTTTTAAACTGGCCCTAATGTGTTGGTCACTTACAGTTACATGCAAAGATATTGGGAGAGTGATACAATTTTTGTTTTTTTGGATGGTAAATGGTAAATGGACTGCATTTATATAGCGCTTTTATCCAAAGCGCTTTACAATTGATGCCTCTCATTCGCCAGAGCAGTTAGGGGGTAGAGGTTAGGGGGTTAGGTGTCTTGCTCAAGGACACTCAAGGATCTGTACTCCAGAGCATTGGATTTGAAATAAAGCAATGAATATGAGATTAAATTCCTGACTATTATCTTTAATTTGAGTATATTTAATGAGATGAGATAAAATAAGATAAGATAGACTGTATTAATCCCCAGGTGGGGAAATCTGGGTGTTACAGCAGCAGATAATTTACATCCACATCTAATGATCCATGAAGGAATTACAGACCTTTTTATATATAATTCTACCATTTTAGGAGAGCAAACGTGACTGGACAAATCAACACAATATGAAATAGTATATTAACATTAACAGTATATTAACAAATTAACAGTATATTTGGGGCCATTGTCCTGCTGCAAGGTGACGTCCAATAAATTTTGAGGCATTTGGCCGGATCTGAGCAGATAAGATGTTTCTGTACACTTCAGATATTCAACACTTTAGAATCCATCCTGCCACTGCCATCAGCAGCCACATCATCAATGAGGACAACTAAACCAGTTCCACTGGCAGCCATACATGCCCAAGCCATACACTACGGCCATCTTGTTTCACAGATGAGGGGGTTCCTTCCTTTCTGCACACTTTCATCTTTCTTTCAGCTTGGTACATGTTCATACTCGTCTCGTTTGCCTCATCTATCCATAAGAATTTATTCCAGAACTCTACAGTTTTTAATGTACTTTTAGAAAAATCTAACCCGGCTATTCTGTTTTTGAGGTTTACTGGTGGTTTGCATTTTTTGGTGAACCATCTGAGGTTATGCTGGTGTAGTCTTCTCTTTATGATAGCCTTTGACACATCTATACCAACATCCTGTAGAGTTTCCTTGACCTGTTCAACAGTTGAAAACAGTTCAACAGTTTTTTTTCCACAATGAAAAAAGTCTGGTCCAAATATGGCAACGGGCCCACCTTATTCTTCTCTACATTCAGAAATCAATGGTATTAGCATGATGTAATAATGTAACATTTATTAATGATATACATAACAGGAAGCTTGCTCATGCAGTCATATACCAGGGGGCCTCTACTTACAATGTCAGCTGGAATCAGTCACAGACTTTTCGAGCCTTTGGTTGTCTAAAGCCACGTTTCCACCCAAAGTACCCGGAACTTTTAGTCCCAAGAACTACTTTTCAAGGAACTAAAAGGTTCCTTCAGTTGTCTGCGTTTCCACCGCGGCCTAAAGACCCGCGAAGATTAGGCAAATTAGCCCACTGACGTATGAAAAAGCGACGTCGTTGTCGGTCTATCTGTCGTATGATTTCTTCTGTAACCCCATACTACCAGCGAAGTAGCCTACATTATTTTCTAATAACCGGGGCAGCCCGGAGGGGTTTATTCCACTTATACAACGGGTTACCAACAATGACTATATATGGTTATTTTAGTATTTATTGATTTTTATCGACTTATTCACCTGAAATTGAAATATTCTTCCGCGGCCATTTGGGCATATTTTACCGTTGTCAAGCAAAACTGTCGTTGGTAGTTCGACTTGGACCGTTGTTATGCAACAAATAGGATATAACAGGCAGATAGTCAGATTGTAACTGTTTTATATGTCCTCTCAAACACATTCATTATGTTTTTATGCGAACGTTCACTTTCATGTCTTGACATCCGAGGCGACAGAATGCATTCGCATTTCCAATATAACTGGCAACAACAGCAGAAAACATGCACACATTGTAAACAATTTGCTGTTGAATTGATTACTTTCTCATCGTCAATTCCATATAGGCTAATCGCAAAATGACAAGAATAGAATGAAAACTCGGACTTGCGTGAAAATTTAAATTAGCAGTGGTACAGCCACCGTTTGCTTTCCATCAAAGTTACTGCTAGCCGAGCAGCGAAGTGTGCCCTCCAGATGCGAACCATGGACCATGGACCAGACATTTTTAACACCTCACTGGAGACATGCCACGTACCAGCCTGCTTCAAGACCTCTACCATTATCCCCGTCCCCAAAAAAACAAGGACCGCAGGACTCAATGACTACAGACCCGTCGCCCTGACCTCTGTGGTAATGAAGTCTTTTGAGCGCCTTGTACTGTCCCACCTCAAAACCATCACGGACCCACTCCTGGACCCCCTGCAGTTCGCATACAGAGCCAACAGGTCTGTGGACGATGCTGTAAACATGGCCCTCCACTTCATCCTCCAGCACCTGGACACTGCAGGAACCTATGTCAGGATCCTGTTTGTGGACTTCAGCTCCGCCTTCAATACCATCATCCCGGCTCTACTACAGGACAAGCTCTCCCAGCTGCACGTGCCTGACTGCACCTGCAGGTGGATCACCGACTTCCTGTCTGACAGGAAGCAGCACGTGAAGCTGGGGAAACACGTCTCCGACTCCCGGACCATCAGCACCGGCTCCCCTCAAGGCTGCGTCCTTTCTCCTCTACTCTTCTCCCTGTATACCAATAGCTGCACCTCCAGTCATCAGTCAGTCAAGCTCCTGAAGTTTGCAGACGACACCACTCTCATTGGACTCATCTCTGGTGGGGATGAGTCTGCCTACAGGAGAGAGATTGAACATCTGGTGTCCTGGTGCAGCCATAACAACCTGGAGCTCAACGCCCTAAAGACAGTAGAGATGGTAATGGACTTCAGAAGGAACGCAGCCCCACCCGCCCCCATCACCCTGCATGACTCCCCAGTCGACACTGTGGAGTCCTTCTGCTTCCTGGGCACCATCATCACCCAGGACCTCAAGTGGGAGCTGAACATCACCTCCCTCACTAAGAAGGCTCAGCAGAGGATGTACTTCCTGCGGCAGCTGAAGAAGTTCAACCTGCCAATGACAATGATGGTGCACTTCTACACTGCCATCATTGAGTCCATCCTCACCTCCTCCATCACCATCTGGTACGCTGCTGCCACTGCCAAGGACAAGGGCAGACTGCAGCGTATCATTCGCGCCGCTGAGAGGGTGATTGGCTGCAATCTGCCATCCCTCCAGGACCTGCACACCTCCAGGGCCCTGAGGCGGGCAGGAAAGATTGTGGCCGACCCCTCCCACCCTGGACACAAACTCTTGCAAACACTCCCCTCCGGCAGGAGGCTGCGGTCCATCAGGACCAAAACCTCACGTCATAAGAACAGTTTTTTCCCGACTGCAGCTGGCCTTATCAACAAGGCCCGGGACCCCCACTGATGCCACTGTCACTGTACTGTTATCCTGACCCCCACGGACACCAACAGACAGCACCTGTACTTAAAACCACTTTATCCCCTTGCACTATTGTTATTGTTTTGCACTATGTTTATGTTATGTTATGTTATGTCTGTTATGTTTTTTACTGCACTATTGTTCATCTTACTCTATTTATCTTATTTTATGTTCACTGTTACGCACCACCTGACCAAAACAAATTCCTTGTATGTGTAAACCTACTTGGCAATAAACCCGATTCTGATTCTGATTCTGATTCTGATTCTGATAAATTAGTCCATAGTCTTCCTGGTCTTTTTGTGGAATTGAAGAATGGCAGAGTAAAATTACGGCAGTCTGAAAAAGCTAAAGGGACGATTAGCCTACTAGAATTAACCTGTTATTTTACCCTGACAAAAAGTGCGGAAAGTGATTTCCAGTTTGCTTTTACTGTATCACTAATGTAAATTACGCATAACCGCATACCTCACATAACTGTATCAAAACGTTTTAAGTCAATTACAATGGGCTAAAAAAGAAAATCCGGAAGAAAATATTCAGCAACCGAATTAAACCGTTTGAATATTTTGGTACATAATATGCTGTCCCAGCATGAATGCTTAGCATTTTATAAAACGAATACTAAAGCAAGAATAGAACAGAAGAGCACACGTTATAATTCCAAGACGTTGGCTACTGCGCCGCATAACATACAAGTTTGATTTCAAGTTATTATGAAAATAAATCGGTTTGCGGCTGCAGATTTTTAAAAATGGCGGTTGAAATAAAACACTGCAAGTAGTCGACCAATCAGAAATTTTCAGTGCTTGCACCCCACCCCAAAGGTTCCAGTACTTTTGGAAAGTACTACCCCCCGAGCAGGGACTTTTTTGGGGGTAAAATAAAGTCCCCGGACCTTAATTTAGACCCTAGTTCCTGCGGTCGAAACGCACTGAGTTCCTCAAAAGGTTCCTAGTTCCGGGGTAAAGTTCCTGCGGTGGAATCTATAGAATCTATAGGCCACAGTGTGAATACAGACAGTATTGTTAGTATAAACATGTAGCATACGACTGAGCTTTTTAATCAGAGTCATTTTAATCAGAGTCATTAAATAAATCAAGTCATTCCTGTAAACTTGAGAGTGAACATTTTAGAAAATAGGCTGTATCCTTTAAATAGCTTTCAACAGCACTATTAACACAACTGATCATTAACATGAAGCTGGTGTATATAGCAATGTGTTGTTAACAGTTATGCAATGCTCAGTTACGTTGTCTGATTGTCTTTGTAAATTTCCAAGACTACCTCACTGATTACACAACATAGACACTAGTAACAAGATTATTCTGAAAATGATCAATAAATGCATATTTTAATTTAAAAGAACTGATTGCGTGTAATAAAAAGTAAAACTAAGTATTTTTGTTGGTATATAATAAAACCCTTTGATGAAGAATCGCACATACATTATACAATATATTTATCACATGCACTCACATTAACAGTCATTGAATGTTGATATCAGCCAGATAACCAAAACAAAACATAAACAGTACATCTTATGAATGTCAATTCATATCTAATATGAAATATGACAACATTTTATAACTGGATTTGCTGATAATTGAGAGTCATGCACCAAAATCTTTGGCACTCAGTAGATGAAGTTACCCTATGAAGTAAGTTTCCATCCAAGTTAGTTTCCACTGCACAAATGTGCATGCAGAGAGCGAGAATCTCTCTCTCTCTCTCTCTCTCTCTCTCTCTCTCTCTCTCTCTCTCTCTCTCTCTCTCTCTTGCTCTCTCTCACACACACACACAAACATATACACTGTGGGTGGGTGTGTGATGGTGAGATATTTTTCTCTTTTTTGGTTTTGGCAAGGTTTGAAACAGTTCATTACATTTAATCTCATCATGATTTCGTTATTCATAGTTTTGCTGATTATCCTCAAGTACCGTGAGTATTTGCTATTATTATTATTATTATTATTATTATTATTATTATTATTGTCGTCGTATGCAAGTACGTGAAGATGGATCATGTTTAACTCCGTTTTCTGTCCCTTAGAAACTGCTGATCCTATAGTATTCAAGGACATAGGGCAAAGTGTGACCATCCACAGCCGTGTCAAAGAAATAACGCTTTATGACACATCCGTCAGCTGGTACCGTCTGAGACCGAGTGGAAAGATGGAGCAAATAACTAATTTCTACACATACAAGTTAAAGGACGGTCGTTACAGGGGAGAGCTTCGCGTGAACTCTAAGGATGCGCAGCTAACCGTTTCCAGTGCAACAATTGGCGACTCCGGACGCAGCTTCGCCGCGGTGCTTTCTGAAGAAAACTTGAAACTGGGTTCCTCCACAGTTGTAGCCGTAATAGGTAAGATACAAGTGCATGCCATGGCAGAATTACGTTGGGGATTCTCCCGCAAAATTGTCTTTGTATAGATCAACATTTCTGCGATATTACGGATTGCAATTTTTGTAAACCCGAAGGTCGATCTGATAACAATTATCTGTGTATAGGAGTTATATATATATATATATATATATATATATATATATATATATATATATATATACACACCGAACAGCCACAACATTAAAACCACCTGCCTAATATTGTGTAGGTCCCCCTCGTGAAAAACCGCCAAAACAGCTCTGACCCGTCAAGAGTTTTTAAAATCATATGGAAATAATTCACCCTCCAACAATATCTTAGCTTTTAATATCCCTGTAGCAACTAATAATGTAATAAACATAGTGTAATAATTCCCAATAATGTAATCCATTTCAATTTTTTTTATGTAATAAAAAACAATTAATGTAATAAGTAGTAGTAATAGTAGTGTACTTTATTGATCCCCGGGGGGAATTTGCACTGTTGCAGCATCAAAGACAACAAAGTAACACAATCAGATACAAATTTACAATAGATACAAAATATTAGATACAAATATACAGTAGATACAAATATATACAGAAATCCAAATATACCAGAGGACACCTTCAGAGGTGGAATCCATGCCTCGACGGGTCAGAGCTGTTTTGGCGGCATGAGGGGGACCTACACATTATTAGGTAGGTGGTTTAAATGTTGTGGCTGATTGGTGTGTGTATATGTATATATATATATATATACACCTACAATAAGAAACAGCAACGCCCCGCCATGCAGGATTGCGGATAGATTAAGAGCAGTGGAAAGGGTCAATTCAGTGGCGGTAGGCAACATTTTTGTTCTTTAAGGAACAAATTTCCCAAATGTTGACACCCATGTTGGGTACTGAGTAGGCCAGCCTTTACAAGCAAAAAGGTACAAACGAATGATGTTTTGATACAACTTGATATGGATACAATTTGATGCACCTGTACCACCTCAGTTGCAAGCGTTGGTATCTTTTCATGCACTCTTTCATACTTTTTTCTGTGAGTGTTTTTAAAACACAGCAGAACAAAGTCTCGGCTATCATTGCCACGAGGACATTGTTGAAGCTGAACCTATCAAAAGTCACTGTGAATAGACTACACTCTGCATCTTGTATTTGGAAAATTCTGATTTCACCATTTAATCATATTATAGCGAGCAGCCTATAAGCAGTGTGCACTGTATAACTGGTTTGTTCTGTTCATGGATATTTGGCTCTTTGTAATGTGAACCCTACGAGTTTCAAAAACAGAAATCTCACAATATCTACATTCATTTGATAAGATTTCTCAAACTGGGAAACAAATTTGACACCATTCGACTTCAAAGACAACTGAGTTTGAGGCAGAGCTAAAATATTTGATTGAGTAGTCTTCCTTTCATCCAACCACAAATGCAAAATTCAGTTGTCCAACAATAAGTGCTTCAAAGATTCAACAGAAACAAAAGAGGGAAAAAATAATAAAAATATAAATAAAATCTAATTGAATTTAGTCACATTCTTCACCACCCCATTTGCTATTCTCCCCCAGTTACTGAACACACAACACCCCCAACACCCCAGATAGTTTTGAACATCTCCAGTTGAAGCTTATCATAAATAAACTCCAGTTTTACTCTGGCACAAATTAATCCTGAACATTACAACAAAATCAAACTCTGCCGTTTGTACCACAGAATCTTTGTGGCTCTTCAAAATAGCCAGTTTTGCCTGACCAAGAAGAAAGCTTTCAAATGTGCATCTGTGCTTTCATCCCTAGTGGACACATAAATAAAAACAGTTTCAGAGAACACACAAGACAACTCATTAAACATGGCCTCAATATTCTCAGTTATTGATTACAGTTCAGCTGTCAGTGACTATTTGTTTTTGATCGCTCCCTTGTCTTGTTGAATTATTGAGCGTGCTGAGTGATTTGGATAACACTTTATTACCTGGTTTTCAATTTTGTTTTATTCATAAAGATAAATAGTTATGCCATCGGATTGTGGGAAGTTTCATTCCTACCTCAATACGTTTTGTAAGATAGACAATGAAAATGGCTATGGAAGAAAATCTGTACAGAAACGTGGTTCTCAACTGTAAGGTCAAACAACTATGTGGTTATTAATCTAAAGCCGCGTTTCCACCAAAATTACCCGGAACTTTCAGTCCCAGGAACTACTTTACCAGGAACTAAAAGGTTCCTTCAGCCAATGGTTGTCTGCGTTTCCACCGGGGTCTAAAGTACCGCGAAGATTAGGCAAATTAGCCCACTGACGTTGTCGCCGGTCCATCTGTCATATGATTTCTTCTGTAACCCCATACTACCACCGAAGTAGCCTACATTATTTTCTAATAACCGGGACAGCCCGGAGGGGTTTATTCCACTTATATACAACGGGTTACCAACAATGACTATATATGGTTACTTTTGTATTTATTGATTTTCATATATCCTCTCAAACACATTCATTAACAGCAGAAAACATGCACACGTTGTAAACAATTTGCTGTTTTATTACTTTCTCGTCGTCAATTCCATATAGGCTAATCGCAAAATGACAAGAATAGAACGAAAACTCGGACTTGCGTGAAAATGTAAATTAGTAGTGGTACAGCCACCGTTTGCTTTCCTTCGAAGTTACTGCTAGCCGAGCAGCGAAGTGTGCCCTCCAGATGCGAACCATGCACCATAAATGAGTCCATAGTCTTCCTGGTCTTTTCGTGGAATTGAAAAATGGCAGTAAAATTGAGTAAAATTACGGAAGTCTGAAAAAGCTAAAGGGAAGATTACAAGAATTAACCTGTTATTTTACCCGGATAAAAAGTGCGGAAGGTGATTTCCAGTTTGCTTGTACTGTATCACCAATGTTAATTATGCAGAACTACCGCATACCTCACATAACTGTATCAAACGTTTTGAGTCAATTACAACGGGCTAACAAAGAAAATCCGGAAGAAAATATTCAGCAACCGAATTAATCCGTTTGAATGTTTTGGTAGCCTACGTAATATGCTGTCCCAGCACGAATGCTTAGCATTTTATAAAACGAATACTAAAGCAAGAAAAGAACAGAAGAGCACACGTTATAATTCCAAGACGTCGACAGGCTATAACCAAAAGTAGGCTACTGCGCCGCATAACATACAAGTTTGATTTGAAGTTATTATGAAAATAAATTGGTTTGCCGCTGCATATTTTCAAACATGGCGGGTAATGGCGGAAAATAAATACAACACAAATGCTACGAGTACTCGACCAATCAGAAATGTTCAGAGCTGCAAGCTCCACCCAAAAGGTTCCTGTACTTTCGGAAAGTACTACCCCCCGAGCAGGAACGTTTTGGGGGGTAAAACAAAGCCCCCAGAACTACATTTAGACCCTAGTTCCTGCGGTGGAAACGCACTGAGTTCCTCAAAAGGTTCCTAGTTCCGGGGTATAGTTCCTGCGGTGGAAACGCGGCTTAACTCTGCTATGTGAGTGAAGGTTATCAGTTCAGCAAATGCTTGAAACAGGAGGCATAACTTTCCCTAAGTGTGTCCACCAATCAATGTCAGGTTATAATTAGATTTATTTAACCAGGTAGGTCAGTTGAGAACAGGTCCTCATTTACGGTGATGACCGGGCATGTAATTTTAATTTCCCATTGTGGTTTCATGAGACCCATTCTGCTATACATCCCGTCTCTCTTTCTCCTCAGATCCCAAGAGCCTCCCTGCAATGCGCGTGTTCCTCGGTCACACAGGAACCATTCTATGTGAATTGAAAGGCGGGGGTCCACACTGGAGTGATCCTCAGTGGGAAACAGATGATACCAAAGACGGGCTGACGTTGTCGGAGGCCAAAGCTAAAACTTTTGTAGATGAGCACGGCGCATTCATACAGTCCTCCATCCTCTCTTTGAAAGACAGGATCCATGGTTTGAACTGTGTATGTAGGCACAGCACTGGAGTCATTATTCGAACCCGGGTCATGCAAGATAGTAAGAAAATGTTTTTTTTCTCCCTGTTTTATGCTTTATCTTCTCATGTTCTGTCTCCCTTTCACTTATCATAATTGTCTGGTTATTAGCCAACTCTCCCCAAAATTTTAAATGTAACAATTGTAAGTAGCTTCACGGTGTAGTGCATTATTTTTGCCTATTTAATCGCTTTTCCACTGCATGGTACCGGCTCAACTGGACTCGACTCTACTTGCCTTTTGTGGTTTTCCATCGGGCAAAAGTTGTGGATAGTACCTGGTACCTGGTACTTTTTTTGGTATCACCTCCGTCAAGGTTCCGAGGTGATACCAAAAGGTGACGTGAAACACAGCAGACCACTGATTGGTCAGAAATGCCAGTGTCATGTGGCGTTGCTATGACGACCAGACGACCAGCTACATTGACGGGGGTACTATCTGCAGTGGAAAACTAAGTACCTGGTACCAAAAGCGAGTAGAGTTGAGTTGAGTCTAGTAGAGTTGAGCCGGTACCATGCGGTGGAAAAGTGGCTTTTATGGTCCCAGTAGCCTATGATTTTAATCAAGTTGCCAAACTTAGCCAGGGTAATATATTGAGTTCTGCATAATACATACACAAATTTTAATTAAGATGTTCCAAATCTTAAGTTAAGTATTATAGATAGATAGATAGATAGATAGAAACTTTATTGATCCCGTAGGGAAGTTCCCTTAGGGAAATTCAGGTTTCCAGTGAGTACAGCACCATAAGTCAAAAAGTTAACAAATTAAACATCACACATCAAATATCAAACATAGAGATAGTAACAATATACATAAAATAAATAAAGAAAATAAATAAAGAATAAAGTAGCAGCGGTTATATAAAATAGCAGCGGTTGTTCCAGTTTAATTAAATAGGTAGTAAACAATAAATAATGAGACTGTTCAGTGTGATGATGATGATGTTCAGGTGATCAGGCCTAACTCTACTTCCTCAGACCTCAGACCTAACCTATCCTCCCCCACCCCCTCCTCTCCCTTCCAACTTTGGAGTTGTGCAGTCTGATGGCACGGGGAACAAAGGAATTTTTCAGTCTGTTCGTGTTGATCCTCGGGAGCAGCAGCCTGTCGCTGAACATACTTCTCTGGTTGCTGATGACAGTGTGCAGGGGATGGCTGGTATTGTCCAGAATTGCCAGCAGTTTTTCTAGAGTCCTCTTTTCCGCCACTGTCACCAGGGAGTCCAGCTTCACGCCGACCACAGAGCCGGCCCGCCTGATCAGCTTGTCCAGCCTGGAGGAGTCCCTCTTTGATGTGCTGCCCCCCCAGCACACTACAGCATAGAACAGGACGCTGGCTATTACCGACTGGTAAAACATCCACAGGAGTTTCCTGCAGATGTTAAACGATCGCAGCCTCCTCAGGAAGTACAGTCTGCTTTGGCCCTTCTTATAGAGATTGTCAGTGTTGTTGGACCAGTCCAACTTGTCATCCAGCACCAGCCCTAGGTACCTGTAGCTGCCCACAGCCTCAACTTCAACCCCCTCAATTTGGACTGGATGGGGGCGTGGTCTGGACTTTCCAAAGTCTATGACCAGTTCTTTTGTTTTTGAGGTGTTGAGCTGCAGGTGATTAGTGTGGCACCAGATGACAAAGTCCCTCACCAGACTCCTATACTCCTCCTCCCGTTCCCCCCTAATACACCCCATGATGGCCGTGTCATCAGCAAACTTCTGAATGTGACACAACTCAGAGTTATAGCTGAAGTCCGAAGTGTATAGGGTGAAGAGTAGAGGAGCCAGCACAGTCCCTTGGGGTGCTCCTGTGCTGCTGACCACAGTGTCAGATGTGATGTCCTTCAACCTGACATACTGTGACCGGTCTGTGAGGTAGTTGGTAATCCATGACACCAAGCGGGGGTCCACTCGTATCCTAGCCAGTTTGTCTTGAAGCAAAAGGGGCTGGATGGTATTGAAGGCACTCGAGAAGTCCAGAAACAAAATCCTGACCGTGCCACTTCCCTTGTCCAGATGCGAGTGGGCCCGATGCAGGAGGTGGAGGATAGCATCCTCCACCCCAACTTCTGTCTGATATGCAAACTGTAGCGGGTCCTGAGCATGCTGCACCTGAGGCCTGAGGAGGTTGAGGAGGAGCCTCTCCAGTGTCTTCATGATGTGTGATGTGAGTGCCACCGGTCTGTAGTCATTCATCTCACTTGGCCGGTTCTTTTTCGGAACCGGAACGATGCAGGATGTCTTCCACAGGGTGGGCACTCTCCCTAGTTGTAAACTGAGGTTGAAGACGTACTGTAGAGGCTCCCCCAGTTCAGCGGCGCAGGTCTTTAACAGCCTGGGACACACCTTGTCCGGGCCAGCTGCTTTCCTGGGGCGAACCTTCCTCAGTTCACTCCTGACCTGGTCCGCAGTGATGCAGGGAGGGGGATGGGAGGTGGGCAGGGAAGAGGGGTCAGCTCTGGAGTTGGTTAGAGGGGGGTGGGGGATGGGTGGAGGGGACCGGTCGAACCGGTTGAAAAAATTGTTGAGCTCGTTCGCCTTCTCCACTGTCCCCCCCTCTACACTGCTCTTCGCTTTGTAGCCTGTGAGGGTTCTCACACCATCCCAGACCTCCCTCATGTTGTTTGCCTGCAGTCTCTGTACCTCCATCAAAGATACAAGACTATCCAGGATCTATAACACTCATTCTCAGAGTCTGTGTGTAATTATAAGTTGTTTTGTCATATTGGGACGCTGCTTCAGGCAAGGATCAGTGCCAGCTGCTGCTGTACCTGTCTCCCCTGGCTGTGGTGCTGCTGCTGGTGACTGTGACAGCCAGTGGGCTGTGGGCCTGGAGACGGAGGAGGCAGAGCCCTATAGCACAGGTCAGATATTCAATACAACTGTCTCCTGAAATATATCAAGTATAATGCTGGAGGGAAGAATGTGCTTTCAGTAACTGAACTCTTTCAAAGTCATTTAGCATTTTGTCCATAATATCACATGGAATATTTATTCCACAACTATTAGTATTTCCTCTTTTAAAAAATCTCTCCCTCTCACTCCCCCCCCCCCTCTCTTTCTCTCTCTCTCTCTTCCCACTCCCCCTCTCTCAGGGAATGGACAGCACTGACAGGATCTAAATGAGTGGCATATGTTAGGAAGCTGGATTTGAAACTCAGGGGTTGTAGGTTTCATTCCGCAATGGGACTCTACCACTGTACTTTGGCACAATATGCCAGCACTGTTTCAGTACACATCCAGCTGTAAAAATGGATTGAGTGTTCACAGAAAGTCATTTCGTCTGACAAGAGCATCTGTTGACTGCATAAAATGCAATGGGGCTTGAAGGAGTTTTATTTATTCATTTATTTTTGAATGAATAAATAACAAACTACTTATTTGTGTATGGTGAAGAGTCATGACATCATAGTTTACCGATTACATTTTTTTTTGTTCCATATTTTGGCCCTCTAAACTTGTACTTGAATGTTTAGAGGATAATGCTCTGCAGCTTCATTATGTTCTTTACTAACCACTGGAGATATATTTTTATTTTTATGTTGGTACCCCTCTGTTATTGGAAGAAGACCAAATCTTTCTGTCCAATTTTACAATCTGATACGGAGTGTAGCACAGTGGGTAAGGAACTGGGCTTGTAACCGAAAGGTCGTAGGTTCGATTCCCGGGTAAGGACACGGCTCTTGTACCCTTGAGCAAGGTACTTAACCGAAATTGCTTCAGTATATATCCAGCTGTATAAATGGATACAATGTAAAATGCTATGTAAAAGTTGTGTAAGTCGCTCTGGATAAGAGTGTCTGCTAAATGCCTGTAATGTAAAGTAATGCTATTACATAGAATTAAGTTTGAATGATTTGATTTGATTGTTTTATTAGCCTACTTTTCTGTTAAATGTATATATTGTACAATTGTGTTGCACGTTATATTTTACTTGTTGCAACTGAATTAAATAAAAAGCTTGACTGGAGGAGATCATAATGACTGGAAAAAATTAGTTTCAAACTGTCTATTTCTTTTATCTGTTTCTTTTACATTCTGTGGTCAAGGCTGTGGTGCTGTGCCAGACCATGGAAACATTTCTAATTATAACTGTGTACAGGCAACAACACTTTCAGGTAGTCAAGAAACGGAAGTGGACCACTACCTTCACACACACTCAAAGTCACTGGTGACAAGATTTGGCTGAATGATGGCACTGAGTCTCTTCATCAAGGTCTATTGTCATCATTGTTTTGATAAGCTTAGGGACCATAGTGGCCAATTGTAGTCCAACATAAAATCACTTCATGTATTAAGTTGAATGTGTATATATGTGAGCTCTCATTGAAGCTGCCAGCCATTTAAAAGAACAAAAGGACTGGCTAGAGTGAGGTGCTCATGTGAGTGCAGGTACACGAACGTATTGTAATTTATTTGATCATTTGGTTTGAGCAAAAATACTTTTTTCACAGTCCAAAGACAAGCAGTTTAGTAAAGTCTGTTAAAGTAATGTATAAAGTAATGTTATACTATACCGGAAAAATATACCACTGAAACACTTAAGCAGTAAAATACAAATATTTCGCATGTGACTGTACATTGCGTTACTACTCTAACATAACTGTTTTCGATTAGAAGCAAAGAAGCCGTTATCTTTTTTATGTAGCCTACATGTATGGAGTTACGCTCACCCGTATGTCTGTTCTACGCACAAATAAATAACTGCTGGGTTGATCATGGATGGAATTTGGACAGGCGTTTGTTGTTTTAAGTAAAGGTCAAAAAGATCTTTAAAAAATAAAAAACCCCAGCCTAGATGTTGTTCGTGGGTAAACGGTTAAAGTTGCAGCATGTAGGTGGTGACACCGCCTTGCGTTGAAGTGGTTCTATTTAGTCAGCCGAGTTCAGGTCAGTTTTGAGTGGTTTTGTAGTTTCGAGTCATTTAATGGCTATGAAACGGTCATGCTTTGTGTGGAGAACGTATGGTCCATTCCGAATGGGAACTCGACCTTGCAATTATTGCGCGAGAAGGCGAGACTGAACTTGGCCCGCAAGCACGTTCCTTATCTGTAAGCGGTCAGTCGTCAGGTGAAATCAAACCACTCTGTTCTGCAGACATGCCACATGTTCTCTGTCTCCTGCTCTTCGTGCTGTCCTGCAGTGAGTAATTTTATTAATTATTTTAATAATATAAATAATGTGAAATAAAATACGATGTGAATGTGTTCTTATTTATAAAATAATAATAAAAACACGTTAAATGTATGAGATATTTGTACAGTTTTAGGTATGCCTAAACTATTTTCTGCCATTGTCAATTATCGGAGTCTTCGTAATTTTTAATTGTACAAATAATTTAGAAACAAATAGGCATATTCGATATCGTTCTACAAGTTTGTATGTAAAAAGCAAGGGCATAACAAGGAATGTACATAAGTACGTAAAAAGTAAAATTAAATAAAATTCCACTGAAGCGAGATAGAAAGAAGTGACAATACAAGACAACGTGTGTCACAGTTAGGGATCAAGAATGTCGTAGCTCTTACCGGAGTCTTTTTGCATTCTTCCTTTTCATATATTCCATATGTAAACAATCAAACAGTTCATTATGAATAATGTAAAAGTTAGGCGAAGTCTTTAACATTTTGCTTTGTTGATAAGAATTTCACCCATCAGAACAACATTGTTTAATAGAATAATGAAATTAACAGATTATTATGTTTTCATCAGAGAAATTAATTATGTTAGTTTTCAACTATTCATGAAGATCATCCCAAAATTTGTGACTGTATATACAAGAGAATAATATTTGGACTACTGTTTTAATCTCATCTGGACAAAAGGTATAGGCCTATTATCATTTTCGCAATTACACCTGAGCCTGACGTATTTTTTGGTAAGGTATATTCAGTTCAGTATATTGAAATTGATTCCTTCCACTGTAGAAGGAATCGGGAAGTGTAGGTAGGCCTACTTGCTTTGTAATCTTTTTATAATACACAGTACAATGTCCAGTGTTAATTCAACTCAAACAGTGTTGATTTAACTCTTATCAGAAAACATTTGTCCCACATTCCTGTTGAATTAACATTGGACATTTTACTGTGGATGGTTCGGGAAAATAGAGGTTATGGAGTTTCGGTTTGAGACCACTGTGTTTAGATCTGCTGTAAAACGTCACGAATGAATCTGTGTGACAGTTTGTCATTATTGAAGAATAGACCATTGATGAACAGAGGTGGAATAGATGGCATTGTAGATGAGGTAGGTGCCTTTTCTGATATCTATCTCTGTTTATTGCAGCCAATTCTGTGACCTGCTCGCTGATATTCGCCACAACGGGCAAGGACGTCACACTCCGCTGCCAGTGTTCCAAGAACCGGAACTGTCACGAGGAGGTTATCCGCTGGGTTCGAATGGACTCGAATGAATCACTGCAAATTATAGATAATAAATGTGAGCAATCGCCCTGCCGATTCGCCAGAAAAACATTAAATGGCACTCACGTTGTACTCCTGACGATTGCTCAGGTTGAACCAGGGGATTCTGGTCGATATTACTGCGTAGAGCACAGCAAACGCGACATCCAATTTAACGACAACGGAACCCTTTTAATGGTCGGAGGTGAGTAGAAACCCCGTCCCCAAACAGGCCTTCTGCTGACAAGAACTTCCATTGGAAAATAGGTCTTGGCTGCAGGCTAAAGTACTGTGATGTGAAAGGACTGTGATTTTGCCGTGTAACATCGTTTAGGAGTATAAAACTAGATCATTAAATGTTTCAGAATATGGTCTTTATAAGCAATTAAGAAGAAAAAAAAAACATGCCAAACACGCCTCACTCATGACAGGCTAACTACACAGTAAAATGTTCAGTGTTAATTAAACCGGCGCCAAATGTACCTTGTTAAGAGAATTAATACTGGACATGTTACTTTGTAGTATATCTTAAGAAAGTAATCCATGTAAAAGTTGCACGCATGTCATTTTCTTAGAGTAGGCCGCAAGATCCGAAACATAGGCTATAGCAGGTCTTTGGGAAAACAGTGACCCTGAGGGGATAATAAATGCACCCAACATTTACTGGCACCTGAAGATGCAGTGTGACCTGTACCTGTCAATCAGGATGATTGTTGCTAGTTTATAGTTTCACTCATCATGTGTGATAAAATAAACTGAGCTATCATCTAGACAGTAGGGAGTATTTATGCAATCATGAAGGCACATTGTGCTTAAATTATTTAAAAGGTTTTCAGCAGGTAGTTTATTGATCTATTGTATTCTGTCCCTCCATTTCGTTATATATTAGTAGTCACTGAAATTATACGGAAACATAGAAAGATGGAGTATTATTTAACGTTTATTTGCCCTAATCTGTTGTATTGTTTTTGAGCAGATGTCTGGACAAACAGCAGTGAAGTAGATTTGCTGAATGAATGGACGGGTGAGGGTGGAAGCCCAGAGCTGGATTGGAGTGAAGCTCAAACACCAAACAGTAGTCAAGAGTTTATGTCTAAATGGAGGTATGAGACTAAAGAGAGTGCCCTTCTGGATGTACGGCACATTGAGTTGCGCTGTGTAGTGACCAGACTCAGTGCCCCCTGGGTAAATATCTACTGGCGGTCGACCCGCGAATCATGGGAAAAAACTGGCCAGACCTGGTCTATGACAGACACCGAGAGAGGGTAAGTAGGAAATTTTTGCATTCAAATGGACTATTCTTATTTTGCATAAAAATATGCATTTGAGGGCTTTTGAGTCGGTCAGTTGGTGAAGGCATAAACATAGCTATCGTAAATCTGAACCTGTCATTACCTAACTATAACCTGCAGTCCGCAGTGCAGGGCAGAATTAGCCTCATCCTACCAGGGGTTGGGTGGGTTAAGTCATCTTGAGTTAACCTTACATGAACTCCACACATTAACAAGGTGCCCAGTCCAGTTACTATCAGTGAGAGACGCATCTGTCCTCTGACTGGTGCTTGTTCTCTTGTAGTAATGGTCCCCAGATGATCTACCTATGGGGATGGATTTGGATAAGATGGTGAAAATGGATGAAGAATTGTGGTGTGAGGTCCAGGTTTGGGTGAATGTCTCTGTTCAGAGCCCAAAGTTTTCATTCCGTCAGCAAACCCATACTGACTCTGGTTAGTATGAGTACACACTTTGTCTATCTGTCTGTCGGTCTGTCTGTCTATCTAAATGACATCCTGTTATGAATAGTCATCATTTAAATAAACAATTAAGTACATTAACTGTCTGTACTTATGTATCTTAATTTTTAAAAAGCTAAACATCCGCATGTAGGTAGATGTAGGCAACCAGCATGAGAACATGGCACACTACAATCTAATACAACATCGCCACCTGCTGTCTTGGGATGTTATTGCACTTGAAACATACTGCATAATTCTATGTCAATTAATTTATGAATGAATGTATGAATGTGTACAATATGTCATTGTAAATTTAATATAATAGCCTTGATTGTCAGTATGTTTGTGTATAGCTACTATAATAGTCCAATATGGTTCTATGTGATTTTCAGAATGGTGCAATGGAGTCCTATATGGTGAAATAGCCTTTTGTGTGCTCTGTGTGTGCCTTCTCACCCTGCTCATCTGTGACTGTCTCCGCCACCAGCACAAAGGTATGCTGTTCATGCTCCCCTAACACTGAAGGAGAAATGACATGCCGGTAAACACCACATGCAGTGACTGAAAGAAATTAGAGGTGTGAGAAATTAAAGGTGTGTTACTCCCCTGTGTTTCAGGTTCAGAACCATCAGCGACAGAAGTGTCACCAACACTGAACTCTTGCGTAAGCATTTCACATGTACTGTCACATGAACAGCATCCTCCCATAACAGAATAAAGTATTTCATTTAGCTAAAGTTACAAATCACATCCATGCATGTCTTTGCAGAGAGATGTGTCCTCGGACATCACCTATGCTCTGGTTATCAAGAAACAACCCAAGACAGAGATGACAAAGACAGAAGAGCAGACAGAAGAACAGTCAGGAAGACAGACTGGTGTACAGCGAAGTGAGACACAAATGTGAAGAAAGAGTACTGCATGGGTGAAAGACAGAGATTTGGATACCTACAGAAAGACCCGCTGATACTGCAAGAACTGCTTGTGGGGAGAAGGAAAGAGGGGCAAACAAAGACAGGCAGTCAATTAGGTTTCTGAAAATTCTGTGTTTCTGTCATTGTAAACTTGCAGGGTTTGTCATTTCTACCCAACCTTCTAATTTTGGGGAAACATTAACAGAAATATTTGCCTCCGTAAGAACAGTGCTTCCTAAATGTTTATTACATCACATTTCGTTTGAAGATCATTTTTTCTGCAGCAAGACAAAATTAATGTGCTACTTGTCACAATGTTTCATAATTTTTCTGTTGATTGATGAGAAATGTGCAGACTGTGCTGGATTTATCTTAAGTGAACAGTTTTGGCAATTACTTTGTTGCCTTAGCTCATGTTTTATATGATGAATTATTCAGTCATTAATTATTAAAAATGTTCAATTTTTTTCTCATCTCAAAATAAATTCCTGTGATGCTAACTGTGCATCTTGTTTCTGCTATCTGGAGAGTAAAAGATGCTGATATTATATCTGTGTTACCAGCAGATATAAAAGGTTTATGTTCAGATGAAAGAGAGATAAAAGAAAATACAGTGTGCCGTGAAAAATGCAGTTCAGGAAGCAAACTATTCTTTAGGACAGACTGAGAAGGAGGAGGAAATCGCCAGACCTCAAAACATTTGTAAATGTAGCTCAGTCTTAAGGATTTGCAATTTGCATGTGAAAATCAAGAAATACGAAGAACACGAAAGGACATTCTAAAAGGCCTCATGTGAAAACTGCTTATGGGGGCCAAAACAAAAATTTGATATTGATGGAAAAAAATGGATGTGTTCCCATGTGTTGGACACTGGACACCATAGGACTTAGTAATGGTGAAAAAAATGTATATCCATTCAGTCTTTAAAAATTAATTAAGTGAAAAACTGCCAAAGAGAGTGCTTAATGAGTTCATTTTAAACAGAAAAACTGAAATAGTCAGTATATTCAGAGGGGAATGTGCAAGATAAATCAGGAAGTATTTTTTTAACCATCAAAGTTGTAATTTAGGTGAAAACTAAGGCTTAATGTAGTTTAATGACATAACATCATAGTAAAGACATGTATGTTTTATTCAGGCAGCAGGGGTATGTACAGAGCAAAAATTTCAACTCAAAATAAACTTGTGGCCAAAATTGTGGCCAAAAAAGCTAAATGGCCTAAAACTGGTGTTGATCAATCTCAAAAAAGCTCTCCCAGAAATGTAACCTGGGGCCGAGAATGTCTAATTGCCACACCCAAATTTGGAACAGCAACTGTCTGCAACCACAGCCATATTGATGTGGGAACCTCACTACCTGGGTCTGCCCCTTTTGCACACAGAGCTCTACGTTATGAAACGGACGTAGCCACCTGCGTCTCTTGCCGAAGTCAGAAAATGAAAGCCAGGTACAAGAAGCTCTAAAAGCTGTTGAAAGGTTCTCATCACCCATGTAAAATGATGGTATGCCGAAATATACCTGAACTATACTATTTTATACTTGAAGTATTATTAAAGTTTATATGAAGTGTGCTGAGTGTACTATTACTTTCTACATGGGGATCTGATTGTGAACATGAGAAAATGTGCACCATTGGCTTGGAAATGCTCTCCTGGCTCAACAATACCTGACTTCCCTGTTAGGGACACGGTTACCTACCTGGGGACAGGGATTAATAAAACCACCAAGGATATGAGGGATATGAATTTTAATTCATAGTTAGCGAGAGATCTCTTTCTGCATTCTAGGACTCTGTTACAATTGCAGAAAATCTTGCAAGAGTGTCATATGTAGTCCAGAGCATTGCATTTGAAATTAAGCAATGAATATGAGATTAAATTATTGACTATCATCTTTAATTTGAGGATATTTAATAAGATAAGATAAGATGAGGTAAGATAAGATAGACTTTATTAATCCCCAGGTGGGGAAATTTAGGTGTTACAGCAGCAGATAATTTACATCGACATTTAATAATCCATGAAGGAATTACAGACCTTTTTATATATAGTTCTACCATTTTAGGAGAGCAAACGTGACTGGACAAATCAACACAATATGAAATAGTCCATATTTAGTACTTTGTGGCAAGTTCTTTGCATTTGATGACTGCCTGAAATCCGCAACCCACAGACATCACTAGATGCTGGATATCTTCCCTGGTGATGCTCTGCCAGGCCTGTGCTGCAGCCATCTTCAGTTCCTATTTATTTCTGGTGTGCTTTGCCTTCAGTCTTTTCTTCAGTAAGTGAAACACGTATTTAACTGGATTCACCATTGGTATTTGACTTGACCAGTCAAGAACATTACACTTTTTGGCCCTGAAAAGCTCCTTGGTTGCTTTAGTAGTATAGAGACACACACAAGGTATGGTCACATTTCCTGCTTGACATTATATTTCTGAGATTTTTATGTGTATGTGCCTGTATTTTTAAATACATTCAAGCTTTTCAGCTGTAACTCCTGCTCTCTCACCACATGGGGGAGCTGTGGTTAAACAGGAGCTGTAGATTATTCATGGGGCTGTGTGAGGCTTCTTCTCTTGACAGAGAACATCCTACACGATGCAAAACCACAAAAGTCTGTCTGCATTGTTTCCTGTTTTAAACATGCATAATTAACTGTTCACTGGTATAACATGCCTGGGACTTAACAGTATGTTTGGGGCCATTGTCCTGCTGCAAGGTGACATCCAACAAGTTTTGAGGCATTTGGCTGGATATGAGCAGATTCATCTGCGCATTAGGCTATAGAAACTGCAGGGGGGTCATTTATAAAATGAACTTGCGTGCATACGCGAAGTGAAGACATGACGTAGAGCCACAACCGTTTCCACGGTCAAATCAAGTCATGTTGAAATTTTATAAATCACTACTTTGACGTGATTTTCTACGTACGCGTCACAAAGTTGATCTAAAATACGTTTTATAAATGAGGCCCCAGATGTAGTAACCTAGTATGAAAGTTCAACGATGTCCTCTATTCTACTGCCCGCTTGCAGGCCAGTTTAGAGGGTGCGTCACGTGCATATTGCGCCCGAAAATAAGCAGCTTATTTTTGTGAATTATAGGCAAATGATATTCGAATATATTCGAACTCTAACTAATTACAAAAGCTAATCGAACTCAATTTCATGGCACTTTTGACAGCCTTATCATGCAGTCATATACCAGGGGGCCTCTACTTACAGTGTCACCTGGAATCAGTCACAGACTTTTCGAGCCTTTGGTTGTCTAATACCACAGTAGACTAGACTAAAATGTATACAGTATTGTTTTTACTCCTTCTGGAAACGACTAATAAGGGGGAAAATCTAAAATATAATTTTAGGTTTAGTTCAGTTGGTTCATAGTTTGCCAGTACATTCTAGGATCTATAGGACAATGTGAATACAGACAGTATTGTTAGTATAAACATTGTAGCATAAGACTGAGCTTTTTAATCAGAGTCATTAAATAAATCAAGTCATTCCTGTAAACTTAAAGTGAACATTTTAGAAAATAGGCTGTATCCTTTAAATAGCTTTCAACGGCACTATTAACACAACTGATCATTAACATGCAGCTGGTGTAATATAGCAATGTGTTGTTAACAGTTATGCAATGCTCAGTTACGTTGTCTGATTGTCTTTGTAAATTTCCAAGACTACCTCACTGAATACACTATATAGACACTAGTAACAAGATTATTCTGAAAATTATCAATAAATGCACATTTTAATTTAAAAGAACTGATTGCGTGTAATAAAAAGTAAAACTAAGTATTTTTGTTGGTATATAATAAAACCCTTTGATGAAGAATCGCACATACACAGTACACCTTATGAATATTAATTCATATCTGATATGAAATATTACAGCATTTTAAAAAGTATAACTGGATTTGCTGATAATTGAGAGTCATGCACCAAAATCTTTAGCACTCAGTAGATGAAGTTAGCCTATGAAGTAAGTTTCCATCCAGGTTAGTTTCCACTGTGCAGAGTGCGAGAATCTCTCTCTCTCTCTATCTATCTCACACACACACACACACAAACACATACACTGTGGGTGGGTGTGTGATGGTGAGATATTTCTCTCTTTTTTGGTTTGACAAGGTTTGAAACAGTTCATTACAATTAATCTCATCATGATTTCGTTATTCATAGTTTTTCTGATTATCCTGAAGTACCGTGAGTATTATTATTATTATTGTTGTTGTTGTTGTTGTTGTCGTCGTCGTCGTATGCAAGTACTTGAAGGTGGATCATGTTTAACTCTGTTTTCTGTCCCTTAGAAACTGCTGAAGGTTTGGATAACCCTGCTTCTATAGTATTCAAGGACATAGGACAAAATGTGACCATCCACAGCCGTGTCAAAGAAATAACGCTTTATGACACATCCGTCAGCTGGTACCGTCTGAGACCGAGTGGAAAAATGGAGCAAATAACTCATTTATACCCATACATGTTAAAGAACGGTCGTTACAGGGGAGAGCTTCGCGTGAACTCTAAGCATGCGAATCTAACCGTCTCCAGTGCAACAATCGGCGACTCCGGACGCAGCTTCGCCGCGGTGCTTTCTGGAAAAAACTTCAAACTGGGTTCCTCCACAGTTGTAGCCGTAAAAGGTAAGATACAAGTGCATGCCATGGCAGAATTACGTTGGGGATTCTCCCGCAAAATTGTCTTTGTAAAGAGCAACATTTCTGCGATATTACGGATTGCAATATTTGTAAACCCGAAGGTCGATCTCATAACAATTATCTGTGTATAGGAGTTATATATATATATATATATATATATATACCGATCAGCCACAACATTAAAACCATCTGCCTAATATTGTGTGGGTCCCCCTCGTGAAAAACCGCCAAAACAGCTCTGACCCGAGTTTTTAAAGTCATGTGGAAATAATTCACCCTCTAACGATATCTTAGCCTTTTATAGCCCTGTCGCAACTAATAACGTAATAAACTACCAATAGTGTAATAACGTCCAATAATGTAATCCATTTCAAATTTTTTTATGTAATGAAAAACAATTCATGTAATAAGTAGTAGTAGTAGTAGTAGTGTACTTTATTGATCCCTGCAGGGATTTTGCACTGTTGCAGCATCAAAGACAACAAAGTAACACAATCAGATACAAATTTACAGTAGATACAAATATATACAGAAATCCAAATATACCAGAGGACACCTTCAGAGGTGGAGTCCATGCCTCGACGGGTCAGAGCTGTTTTGGCGGCACGAGGGGGACCTACACAATATTAGGTAGGTGGTTTAAATGTGGTTTAAATGCAGGATTGCGGATAGATTAAGTGGAAAGGGCCAATTCAGTGGAGGTAGGCAACATTTTTGTTCTTTAAGGAACATATTTCCAAAATGTTGACACCCATGTTGGGTATTGAGTAGGCCAGCCTTTACAAGCAAAAAGGTGCAACCGAATGATGTTTTGATACAACTTGATATGGATACAATTTGATGCACCTGTACCACCTCAGTTGCAAGCGTTGGTATCTTTTCATGCACTCTTTCATACTTTTTTCTGAGAGTGTTTTTAATACACAGCAGAACAAAGTCTCGGCTATCATTGCCACGAGGACATTGTTGAAGCTGAACCTATCAAAAGTCACTGTGAATAGACTACACTCTGCATCTTGTATTTGGAAAATTCTGATTTCACCATTTAATCATATTACAGGGAGCAGTGGGCACTGTATAACTGGTTTGTTCTGTTCCTGGACATTTGGCTCTTTGTAATGTGAACCCTACGAGTTTCAAAAACAGAAATCTCACAATATCTACATTCATTTGATAAGATTTCTCAAATTGGGAAAAAAATTTTACACCATTCGACTTCAAAGACAACTGAGTTTGAGGCAGAGCTAAAATATTTGATTGAGTAGTCTTCCTTTCATCCAACCACAAACGCCAAATTCAGTTGTCCAACAATAAGTGCTTCAAAGATTCAACAGAAACAAAAGAGGGAAAAAGTAATAAAAATATGAATAAAATCTAATTGAATTTAGTCACATTCTTCACCACCTCAATTGCTATTCTCCCCCAGTTACTGAACACCCCAGATAGTTTTCAACATCTCCACTTGAAGCTTATCATAAATAAACTCCAGTTTTACTCTGGCACAAATTAAACCTGAACATTACAACAAAATCAAACAGTTGCCTGACGAAGAAGAAAGCTTTCAAATGTGCATCTGTGCTTTCATCCCCAGTGGACACATAAATAAAAACAGTTTCAGAGAACACACAAGACAACTCTTTAAACATGGCCTCAATATTCTCAATTATTGATTATAGTTCAGCTGTCAGTGACTATTTGTCTTTGATCGCTCCCTTGTCTTGGTGAATTATTGAGCGTGCTGAGTGATTTGGATAACACTTTATTACCTGGTTTTCAATTTTGTTTTATTCATGAAGATAAATAGTTATGCCATAGGATTGTGGGAAGTTTCATTCCTACCTCAACACGTTTTGTAAGATAGACAATGAAAATGGCAATGGAAGAAAATCTGTACAGAAACATGGTTCTCAACTGTAAGGTCAAACAACTATGTTGTTATTAATCTAACTCTGCTATGTGAGTGAAGGTTTTCAGCTCAGCAAATGCTTGAAACAGGAGGCATAACTTTCCCTAAGTGTGTCCACCAATCAATGTCAGGTTATAATTAGATTTATTTAACCAGGTAGGTCAGTTGAGAACAGGTCCTCATTTACGGTGATGACCGGGCATGTAATTTTAATTTCCCATTGTGGTTTCATGAGACCCATTCTATGTATCCCGTCTCTCTTTCTCCTCAGATCCCAAGAGCCTCCCTGCAATGCGCGTGTTCCTCGGTCGCACAGGAACCATTCTATGTGAATTGAAAGGCGGGGGTCCACACTGGAGTGATCCTCAGTGGGAAACAGATGATGCCATAGACGGGCTGACGTTGTCGGAGGCCAAAGCTAAAACTTTTGTAGATGAGCACGGCGCATTCATACAGTCCTCCATCCTCTCTTTGAAAGACAGGATCCGTGGTTTGAACTGTGTATGTAGGCACAGCACTGGAGTCATTATTCGAACCCGGGTCATGCAAGATAGTAAGAAAATGTTTTTTTTCTCCCTGTTTTATGCTTTATCTTCTCATGTTCGGTCTCCCTTTCACTTATCATAATTGTCTGGCTATTAGCCAACTCTCCCCTAAATTTTAAATGTAACAATTGTAAGTAGCTTCACGGTGTAGTGCATTATTGTTGCCTATTTAATCGCTTTTCCACTGCATGGTACCGGCTCAACTCGACTCGACTCTACTTGCCTTTTGTGGTTTTCCATCAGGCAAAAGTTGTGGATAGTACCTGGTACCTGGTACTTTTTTTGGTATTACCTCCGTCGAGGTTCCAAGGTGATACCTGTGTAATTATAAGTTGTTTTGTCATATTGAGATGCTGCTTCAGGCAAGGATCAGTGCCAGCTTTGCCCTACAAAGGCAAAAGACCTTAACTCGCCAGAGTGTAGAACTGAGAAAAATGACTTTAAAGTTGTTTTGTTGTCCAGCCAAATGAACTGTGGGAAGAATATTGGAAATGTGGAAATTCTTTGTTTCTTTTAATGAAGTTATTTATCTACATAAAAATCTTTAGCTCAAACTTGACCTTTGACCCTTGTTTGGAAGTTAATGTACTCTGCCTTTGCATTTTCTGCAAAATAATAAGGGGTCACGCCAAGGCAAAAGGCATTAACTTCCATTTGATCGCTCATTTGGTTGCTGATCACTATATAAAATCAGTATATGATAATAATGATAACATCTACATAAAATCTAGTGATCATGGCACAATTAGGTTTAGATTAGATTCATTGTTTTTCTGACATGACAAATGTAGACACAGATGACATTGATCAAACAAAATAGTTTTGCATGTGGGAGGATAACGTTTTGCAGTCAGTTTATTGAGTGCAATGTTTACTAACGCAACGCAACGAATAGTGAAGGATACAAGACTCGTGTTTTGGATTTAATTGGATGAATGCCAGAGTAGGATACTCAAGGATGACTCGTGTTATGGATTTAACGTGTTGAACGCCAGCGAGTAATGCTCAAAACTCATGTTGTGGATTTAACTTCTCAAAGGACGTTGTTTGCAATGGATTTTTATCAGGTTACAAAGAATAGGTAGGCTATCTATTTAATTGTGAATTGTTACTGCTGAGCTCGTGTGTGTGATTAGGCTATTTAGGAGGTGTGTCGTGTGTCTATGCGAGCCCTAACCCACTCGCGCTGTTTCCCTGGCTGTCAGTGACGGGCTGTCACAGGCTGGCACTGACTAGCCTGCATGACACGAAAAAATAATTAATTGCGTATGATTTACCATTACTTATAGCTGGCAAGCCATCTAGTTATTGTTTTGCTTTCTTTGCATTCTGGTCGCATATGGGAGCAGTTTGGTTTTGTTTGTGAAGTAGTTAACCTAAGCTAGATAACGCTCGCTCGCGCTAGCTAGCTAGCTAACAAGTAATTCGAGTAGACTATCTATACCTTGATTTTGGTGGGTGCGTTTCAAAGCCATCTCTACCAACATTTTCCGTCGAGAGCAATGGGCCATTCTTAAAAGCTAAATGCAACGTTAGGAAAAGCAACCACTGCAACACTATATTTGCTTTACACTTCATTCAAGCTACTGTATGTGTCTCAGAAATGCTTCGAATACACATAGGCACGACACCGTAACTCCAGCGCGATAAACAGTAACTTCACTTGGATGCGCAGCAAAACAAAGGCAGAGTACCTTAAGTTAAGGCATAACTCGATTTGAGCGTTCCGGAGTGCAGCGAAACAAAGACAAAGAACCGTAACTGATGTTACGGGATTCTGCCTTGGCTTCTCTAGGGCTTTGGAAGTTACGGCAAAGACAACCCAACTATTTTCTCCAAAAAACAACAAAATTGACTCAAGATATTTGTCCACACGATAAAGCAGATCTTTAATGTTCCAAAAATGACAATAACTCATTTTCGACCAAAATTGAAGTTACGGCCTTTTACCTTTGCACGGCAGAGCTGCTGCGGTACCTATTTCCCCTGGCTGTGGTGCTGCTGCTGGTGACTGTGACAGCCAGTGGGCTGTGGGCCTGGAGACGGAGGAAGCAGAGCCCTATAGCACAGGTCAGATATTCAATACAACTGTCTCCTGAAATATATCAAGTATAATGCTGGAGTGAAAAATGTGCTTTCAGTAACTGCTGCTTTCAACACTGAACTCTTGCGTAAGCATTTCACATGTACTGTCACATGAACAGCATCCTCCCATAACTGAATAAAGTATTTAATTTAGCTGAAGTTACAAATCACATCCATGCATGTCTTTGCAGAGAGATGTGTCCTCGTACATCACCTATGCTCATCTGGATATCAGGAAACAACCCAAGACAGAGAGACGACAAAGACAGAAGAGCAGACAGAAGAACAGTCAGGAAGACAGACTGGTGTACAGCGAAGTGAGATACAAATGTGAAGAAAGAGTACTGCATGGGTGAAAGACAGAGATTCGGATACCTACAGAAAGACCCGCTGATACTGCAAGAACTGCTTGTGGGGAGAAGGAAAGAGAGGCAAATAAAGACAGGCAGTAAATTAGGTTTGAAAATTCTGTTTCTGTCTCTCATTGTAAACTTGCAGGGTTTGTCATTTCTACCCAACCTTTACATTTTGGGGAAACATTAACAGAAATATTTGCCTCCATAAGAACAGCGCTTCCAAAATGTTTATTGCATCAAATTTCGTTTGAAGATCATTTTTTCTGCAGCAAGACAAAATTAATGTGCTACTTGTCACAATGTTTCATAATTTTTCTGTTGATTGATGAGAAATGTACAGACTGTGCTGGATTTATCTTAAGTGAACAGTTTGGGCAATTACTTTGTTGTCTTAGTTCATGTTTTATATAATGAATTATTCAGTCATTAATTATTAAAAATGTTCCATTTTTTCTCATCTCAAAATAAATTCCTGTGATGCTAACTGTGCATCTTGTTTCTGCTATCTGGAGAGTAAAAGATGCTGATATTATATCTGTGTTACCAGCAGATATAAAAGGTTTATGTTCACGCTGTAAGTACAAAAGATTTGCTTCAGCTATTGTAAAGAGGAGATCGCTTGTTCATACTGAAACTCCAGTATTGTCTTGTCCTGTTCAAAAGTTCATTTCATCACCAAACTCATTCTTCAAGTTAATCCTTTTTTTTGAAGTAACCCAGCTGTTGCTAACCACAGCATGGAGGCACATTGGTTAGCACTGCTGCCTCACAGGAAGGGGGTTCAGCCCAGATCCCCTATTCACAGAGTTGGCATGTTCTCCCTGTGCTCCTGTGGGTTTCCTCTGGGTACACAGGTTTCCTTCCACAGTCCAACGGCATATAGCCCTTGGTCAACACATGAAAATTTAGCCTCCCTGGCTAACTCACGTTTGCAGAAATGTTATTAATAGGCATTGACCTTGTCAAATAAACAAATAAATTAGCTTTAATTGTCAGTAATTTAATTATGTTTTTATTCTATTAAATTATTTTTTTTGTTATGCTGAGTCTGAAAGCTTTCTGAAGTTTGCAAGTTTGCGCTGCTGTGGCCATTGCCAGGACTTTCTGTACACTTTAACCACCTTGCTAGAAAGAAAGAGGAGGAGATAAAAGAAAATACAGTGTGCCGTGAAAAATGCGGTTCAAGCAAACTATTCTTGAGGACAGACTGAGAAGGAGGAGGAAATCGCCAGACCTCAAAATATTTGTAAATGTAGCTCAGTCTCAAGGATTTGCAGTTTGCATGTGAAAATCAAGAAATACGAAGAACACGAAAGGACATTCTAAAAGGCCTAATGTGAAAACGCTTGTGGGGGCCAAAAGAAAAAATTTGACATTGATGGAAAAAAATGAATGTGTTCCCATGTGTTGGACACTGGACACCATAGGACTTAGTAATGGTGAAAAAAAGTATATCTGTTCAGTTTTTTTAAATTAATTTAGTGAACAACTGCAAAAAAGAGGGCTTAATGAGATCATTTTAAACAGAAATACTGAAAAAATCATGAGACTTCACTATATTCAGAGAGGAATGTGCAAGATAAATCAGGAAGTTTTTTTAATCATCAAAGTTGTAATTTAGGTGAAAACTAAGGCTTAATGTAGTTTAATGACATATAATCATAGTAAAGACATGTATGTTTTATTCAGGCAGCAGGGGTATGTACGGAGCAAAGGTTTCTACTCAAAATAATCTTGTGGCCAAAATGGTGGCCAAAAAAGCTTAACTGCCTAAAACTGGTGTTGATCAATCTCAAAAAAGCTCTCATAGAAATGTAACCTGGGGCTGAGAATGTCTAATTGCCACACCCAAATTTGGAACAGCAACTGTCTGCAACCACAGCCATATTGATGTGGGAACCTCACCGCCTGGGTCTGCCCCTTTTGCACACACAGCTCTACGTTATGAAACGGACGTAGCCACCTGCTTCTCTTGCCAAAGTCAGAAAATGAAAGCCAGGTACAAGAAGCTCTAAAAGCTGTTGAAAGGTTCTCATCACCCATATGAAAAAATTGTATGGCAAAATATACCTGAACTATACTATTTTATATTTGAAGTATTATTAAAGTTTATATAAAGTGTGCTGAGTGTACTATTACTTTCCACATGAGGATCTGATTGTGAACATGAGAAAATGTGCGACATTGGCTCGGAAATGCTCTCCTGGATCAACAATACCTGACTTCCATGTTAGGGACACGGTTACCTACCTGGGGACAGGGATTAATAAAACCAGCAAGGATATGAGGGATATGAATTTGAATCATATTGCTGATGCAATTAGGAGTACATAGTTTTTCTACTATAGGAATTCATAGTTAGCGAGAGATCTCTTTCTGCATTCTAGGACTCTGTTACATTTGGAGGAAATCTTGCAAGAGTGTCATATGATTTTTCATCACTAGAGGCGCCTAAAACTATGTGTCATATGTCAACTACTTTTGATAGATTGCAATTTCATCTGGATAAATAAACCCATAGTATAGAAAAAGAAGGAATCAACAATGAAATCAAGGATAGAATGTGTTAGATTATAGTTATTAAATCAAGTAATTAATATTAGTTGGATAGAAATATACATGGTTAACCCCATAATCTCTGGGATATACTTCCCAATTTAGTTTTTCAAAGATTAGATGGTTTTTAATTTCCTTCTTTGATGTTCTTTCACTCTGGGCAAACTTCCTGTTAAACTGGCCCTAATGTGTTACTTACAGTTACATGCAAAGACATTGGGTGAGTGATACAATTTTTGTATTTTTGGATCTGTACTCCAGAGCATTGGATTTGAAATAAAGCAATGAATATGAGATTAAATTATTGACTATCATCTTTAATTTACATCCACAACTAATAATCCATGAAGGAATTACAGACCTTTTTATATATAGTTCTACCATTTTAGGAGAGCAAACGTGACTGGACAAATCAACACAATATGCAGTAGTCTTCATATTTAGTACTTTGTGGCAAGTTCTTTGCATTTGATGACTGCCTGAAATCCGCAACCCACAGACATCACTAGATGCTGGATATCTTCCCTGGTGATGCTCTGCCAGGCCTGTGCTGCAGCCATCTTCAGTTCCTATTTATTTCTGGTGTGCTTTGCCTTCAGTCTTTTCTTCAGTAAGTGAAACACATGTTTAACTGGATTCACCATTGGTATTTGACTTGACCAGTCAAGAACATTACACTTTTTGGCCCTGAAAAGCTCCTTGGTTGCTTTAGTAGTATAGAGACACACACAAAGTATGGTCACATTTCATGCTTGACATTATTTTTCTGAGATTTTTATGTGTATGTGCCTGTATTTTAAAATACATTCAAGCTTTTCAGCTGTAACTCCTGCTCTCACCACATGGGGGAGCTGTGGTTCAACAGGAGCTGTAGATTATTCATGGGGCTGTGTGAGGCTTCTTATTTAGACAGAGAACATCCTACACAATGCAACACCACAAAAGTCTACTGTCTGCATTGTTTCCTGTTTTAAACAGGCATAATTAACCGTTCACTGGTATAACATGCCTGGGACTTAACAGTATGTTTGGGGCCATTGTCCTGCTGCAAGGGGATGTCCAACAAGTTTTGAGGCATTTGGCCGGATCTGAGCAGATAAGATGTTTCTGTACACTTCAGATATACAACACTTTAGAATCCATCCTGCCACTGCCATCAGCAGCCACATCATCAATGAGGACAACTAAGCCAGTTCCAGTGGCAGCCATACATGCCCAAGCCATACACTACGGCCATCTTGTTTCACAGATGAGGGGGTTCCTTCCTTTCTGCACACTTTCATCTTTCTTTCACCTTGGTACATGTTCATACTCATCTCGTTTGTCTCATCTGTCCGTAAGACTTTATTCCAGAACTCTACAGTTTTTAATGTACTTTTAGAAAAATCTAACCCGGCTATTTGGTTTTTGAGGTTTACTGGTGGTTTGCATTTTTTGGTGAACCATCTGAGGTTATGCTGGTGTAGTCTTCTCTTTATGATAGCCTTTGACACATCTATACCAACATCCTGTGGAGTTTCCTTGACCTGTTCGACAGTTGAAAACAGTTCAACTGTATTTTTTTCCACAATGAAAAAAGTCTGGTCCAAATATAGCAACGGGCCAACCCTATACTTCTCGACATTCAGAAATGAATGGTATTAGCATGATGTAATAATGTAACATTTATTAAAGATATACATAATAGGAAGCTTGCTCATGCAGTCATATACCAGGGGGCCTCTACTTACAATGTCAGCTGGAATCAGTCGATTACTTTCTCATCGTCAATTCCATATAAGCTAATCGCAAAATGACAAGAATAGAACAAAAACTCGGACTTGCATGAAAATTTTAATTAGCAGTGGTACAGCCACCGTTTGCTTTCCTTCAAAGTTACTGCTAGCCGAGGAGCGAAGTGTGCCCTCCAGATGCAAACCATGCACCATAAATTAGTCCATAGTCTTCCTGGTCTTTTTGTGGAACTGAAGAATGGCAGAGTAAAATTACGGCAGTCTGAAAAAGCAAAAGGGACGATTACTAGAATTAACCTGTTATTTTACCCTGACAAAAAGTGAGGAAGGTGATTTCCAGTTTGCTTTTACTGTATCACTAATGTAAATTACGCATAACTACCGCATACCTCACATAACTGTATCAAAGGTTTTGAGTCAATTACAACGGGCTAACGAAGAAAATCCGGAAGAAAATATTCACCAACCGAATTAAACTGTTTTGGTACATAATATGTCCCAGCACGAATGCTTAGAATTTTATAAAAACGAATACTAAAGCAAGAAAATAACAGAAGAGCACACGTTATAATTCCAAGACGTTGGCAGGCTATAACCAAAAGTAGGATACTGCGCTGCATAACATACAAGTTTGATTTCAAGTTATTATGAAAAAAAATCAGTTTGCAGCTTTTTAAAAATGGCGGTTGAAATAAAACACTGCAAGTAGTCGACCAATCAGAAATTTTCAGCGCTTGCGCCCCACTCCAAAGGTTCCGATACTTTTGTAAAGTACTACCCCCCGAGCAGGGACTTTTTTGGGGGTAAAATAAAGTCCCCGAACATAATTTACTGAGTTGCTCAAAACGTTCCTAGTTCCAGAGTAAAGTTCCTGCGGTGGAAACGCGGCTTAGGATCTATAGGCCACAGTGTGAATACAGACAGTATTGTTAATATAAACATGTAGCATAAGACTGAGATTTTTAATCAGAGTCATTAAATAAATCAAGTCATTCCTGTAAACTTAAGAGTGAACATTTTAGAAAATAGGCTGTATCCTTTAAATAGCTTTCAACAGCACTATTAACACAACTGATCATTAACATGAAGCTGGTGTAATATAGCAATGTGTTGTTAACAGTTATGCAATTCTCAGTTACGTTGTCTGATTGTCTTTGTAAATTTCCAAGACTACCTCACTGAATACACAATATAGACACTAGTAACAAGATTATTCTGAAAATGATCAATAAATGCACATTTTAATTTAAAAGAACTGATTGCGTGTAATAAAAGGTAAAACTAAGTATTTTTGTTGGTATATAATAAAACCCTTTGATGAAGAATCGCACGTACATTATACAATATATTTATCACATGCACTCACATTAAGAGTCATTGGATGTTGATATCAGCCAGATAACCAAAACAAAACATAAACAGTACATCTTATAAATATTAATCCATATCTAATATGAAATATTACAACATTTTAAAAAGTATAACTGGATTTGTTGATAAATGAGAGTCATGCACCAAAATCTTTGGCACTCAGTAGATGAAGTTACCCTATGAAGTAAGTTTCCATCCAAGTTAGTTTCCACTGCACAAATGTGCATGCAGAGTGCGAGAATCTCTCTCTCTCTCTCTCGCTCTCTCTCTCTCTCTATCTCACACACACACACACACACACAAACACATACACTGTGGGTGGGTGTGTGATGGTGAGATATTTCTCTCTTTTTTGGTTTGGCAAGGTTTGAAACAGTTCATTACAATTAATCTCATCATGATTTCGTTATTCATAGTTTTGCTGATTATCCTCGAGTACCGTGAGTATTTGCTATTATTATTATTATTATTATTATTATTATTATTATTATTATTATTATTATTGTCGTCGTATGCAAGTACTTAAAGAGGGATCATGTTTAACTCCGTTTTCTGTCCCTTAGAAACTGCTGATCCTATAGTATTCAAGGACATAGGGCAAAGTGTGACCATCCACAGCCGTGTCAAAGAAATAACGCTTTATGACACATCCGTCAGCTGGTACCGTCTGAGACCGAGTGGAAAGATGGAGCAAATAACTCATTTATACGAATACAAGTTAAAGGACGGTCGTTACAGGGGAGAGCTTCCCGTGGACTCTAAGGATGCGCATCTGACCGTCTCCAGTGCAACAATTGGCGACTCCGGGCGCAGCTTCGCCGCGGTGGTTTCTAAAAAAAACTTCAAACTGGGTTCCTCCACAGTTGTAGCCGTAATAGGTAAGATACAAGTGCATGCCATGGCAGAATTAAGTTGGGGATTCTCCCGCAAAAATGTCTTTGTATAGAGCAACATTTCTGCGATATTACGGATTGCAATATTTTAAACCCGAAGGTCGATCTCATAACAATTATCTGTGTATAGGAGTTATATATATATATATATATATATATATATATATATATATATACACCGATCAGCCGCAACATTAAAACCACCTGCCTAATATTGTGTAGGTCCCCCTCGTGAAAAACCGCCAAAACAGCTCTGACCCGTCAAGAGTTTTTAAAATCATGTAGAAATAATTCACCCTCCAACAATATCTTAGCTTTTTATATCCCTGTAGCAACTAATAATGTAATGAACTATCAATAGTGTAATAACTCCCAATAATATAATCCATTTCCAATTTTTCTATGTAATAAAAAACAATTAATATATTAAGTAGCAGTAGTGTACTTTATTGATCCCGGGGGGGGATTTGCATTGTTGCAGCATCAAAGACAACAAAGTAACACAATCAGATACAAATTTACAATAGATACAAAATATCAGATACAAATATACAGTAGATACAAATATATACAGAAATCTAAATATACCAGAGTACACCTTCAGAGGTGGAGTCCATGCCTCGATGGGTCAGAGCTGTTTTGACGGCTCGAGGGGGACCTACACAATATTAGGTAGGTGGTTATATACATATATATACCTGCAATAAGAAACAGCAACGCCCCGCCATGCAGGATTGCGGATAGATTAAGTGGAAAGGGCCAATTCAGTGGAGGTAGGCAACATTTTTGTTTTTAAGGAACAAATTTCCCAAATGTTGACACCCATGTTGGGTACTGAGTAGGCCAGCCTTTACAAGCAAAAAGGTGCAAACGAATTATGTTTTGATACAACCTTATATGGATACAATTTGATGCACCTGTACCACCTCAGTTTCAAGCGTTGGTATCTTTTCATGCACTCTTTCATATGTTTTTCTGAGAGTGTTTTTAAAACACAGCAGAACAAAGTCTCGGCTATCATTGCCACGAGGACATTGTTGAAGCTGAACCTATCAAAAGTCACTGTAAATAGACTACACTCTGCATCTTGTATTTGGAAAATTCTGATTTCACCATTTAATCATATTATAGCGAGCGGCCTATAAGCAGTGTGCACTGTATAACTGGTTTGTTCTGTTCATGGACATTTGGCTCTTTGTAATGTGAACCCTACGAGTTTCAAAAACAGAAATCTCATAATATCTACATTCATTTGATAAGACTTCTCAAACTGGGAAATAAATTTGACACCATTCGACTTCAAAGACAACTGAGTTTGAGGCAGAGCTAAAATATTTGATTGAGTAGTCTTCCTTTCATCCAACCACAAATGCCTATTTTAGTTGTCCAACAATAAGTGCTTCAAAGATTCAACAGAAACAAAAGAGGGAAAAAATTATTAAAATATGAATAAAATCTAATCGAATTTAGTCACATTCTTCACCACCTCATTGGCTATTCTCCCCCAGTTACTGAACACACAACACCCCCAACACCCCAGATAGTTTTGAACATCTCCACTTGAAGCTTATCATAAATAAACTCCAGTTTTACTCTGGCACAAATTAAACCTGAACATTACAACAAAATCAACAGTTTTGCCTAACCAAGAAGAAAGCTTTCAAATGTGCATCTGTGCTTTCATCCCCAGTGTACACATAAATAAAACCAGTTTCAGAGAACACACAAGACAACTCATTAAACATGGCCTCAATATTCTCAATTATTGATTACAGTTCAGTTGTCAGTGACTATTTGTCTTTGATCGCTCCCTTGTCTTGTTGAATTATTGAGCGTGCTGAGTGATTTGGATAACACTTTATTACCTGCTTTTCAATTTTGTTTTATTCATAAAGATAAATAGTTATATAATCGGATTGTGGGAAGTTTCATTCCTACCTCAATACGTTTTGTAAGATAGACAATGAAAATGGCTATGGAAGAAAATCTGTACAGAAACTTGGTTCTCAACTGTAATGTAAAACAACTATGTGGTTATCAATCTAACTCTGCTATGTGAGTGAAGGTTATCAGTTCAGGAAATGCTTGAAACAGGAGGCATAACTTTCCCTAAGTGCGTCCACCAATCAATGTCAGGTTATAATTAGAACAGGTCCTCATTTACGGTGATGACCGGGCATGTAATTTTAATTTCCCATTGTGGTTTCATGAGACCCATTCTATGTATCCCGTCTCTCTTTCTCCTCAGATCCCAAGAGCCTCCCTGTAATGCGCGTGTTCCTCGGTCGCACAGGAACCATTCTATGTGAATTGAAAGGCGGGGGTCCACACTGGAGTGATCCTCAGTGGGAAACAGATGATGCCAAAGACGGGCTGACGTTGTCGGAGGCCAAAGCTAAAACTTTTGTAGATGAGCACGGCGCATTCATACAGTCCTCCATCCTCTCTTTGAAAGACAGGATCCGTGGTTTGAACTGTGTCTGTAGGCACAGCACTGGAGTCATTATTCAAACCCGGGTCATGCAAGATAGTAAGAAAAAAAAATTTTCTCCCTGTTTTATGCTTTATCTTCTCATGTTCTGTCTCCCTTTCACTTATCATAATTGTCTGGCTATTAGCCAACTCTCCCCAAAATTTTAAATGTAACACTTGTAAGTAGCTTCAAAGTGTAGTGCATTATTGTTGCCTATTTAATTGCTTTTCCACTGCATGGTACCGGCTCAACTCGACTCGACTCTACTCTCCTTTTGTGGTTTTCCATCGGGCAAAAGTTGTGGATAGTATGTGGCATTGCTATGACGACCAGCTACATTGACGGTATATCTGCAGTGGACAACTAAGCACCTGGTACCAAAAGCGAGGAGAGTTGAGTAGAGTCGAGTCGAGTTGAGCTGGTACCATGCGGTGGAAAAGTGGCTTTTATGGTCCCAGTAGCCTATGATTTTAATCAAGTTGCCAAACTTAGCTAGGGTAACATATTGAGTTCTGCATAATACATACACAAATTTTAATTAAGATGTTCCGAAGTAAGTTAAGTATTATAATTAAGTCCTGTGCTTCCATCAAAGATACAAGACTATCCAGGTTCTATAACACTCATTCTCAGAATCTGTGTGTAATTATAAATTGTTTTGTCATATCGGGACGCTGCTTCAGGCAAGGATCAGTGCCAGCAGCTGCTGTACCTCTCTCCCCTGGCTGGGGTGCTGCTGCTGGTGACTGTGACAGCCAGTGGGCTGTGGGCCTGGAGACGGAGGAAGCAGAGCCCTATAGCACAGGTCAGATATTCAATACAACTGTCTCCTGAAATATATCAAGTAAAATGCTGGAGTGAAAAATGTGCTTTCAGTAAAAAAAAATCTCTCCCTCTCACTCCCCCCCTCTCTGTCTCTTTCTCTCTCTCTCTATCCCCCCCCCCCCCTCCTCAGGGAATGGACAGCACTGACAGGATCTAGGGCGGCAGTGTAGCACAGTGGGTAAGGAACTGGGCTTGTAACCGAAAGGTCGCAGGTTCGATTCCCGGGTAAGGACACTGCCGTTGTATCCTTGAGCAAGGTATTTAACCTGCATTGCTTCAGTATATATCCAGCTGTATAAATGGATACAATGTAAAAGTGCTATGTAAAAGTTGTGTAAGTCGCTCTGGATAAGAGCGTCTGCTAAATGCCTGTAATGTAATGTAATGTAATGTAAATGAGTGGCATATGTTAGGAAGCTGGATTTGAAACTCAGGGGTTGTAGGTTTCATTCCACAATGGGACTCTACCACTGTACTTTGGCACAATGTGCCTGCACTGTTTCAGTACACATCCAGCTGTGAAAATGGATTGAGTGTTCACAGAAAGTCATTTCGTCTGACAAGAGCTTCTGTTGACTGCCTAAAATGCAATGGGGCTTGAAGCAGTTTTATTTATTCATTTATTTTTGAACTTGTGTTTATACAAACAACTAACTTGTGTATGGTGAAGAGTCATGACATCATAGTTTTCCGATTACATTTTTTTGTTCCACATTTTGGCCCTCTAAACTTGTACTTGAATGTTTAGAGGATAATTCTCTTCATGCAGCTTCATTATGTTCTTTACTAACCACTGGAGATATATTTTTATTTATATCTGGGTACCCAAATTGTACATACAGATTGGTAGAAAACCAAATCTTTCTGTCCAATGCTGAGTTTTACAGTCTGATATTACATAGAATTAAGTTTGAATGATTTGGTTTAATTGTTTTATTAGCCTACTTTTCTGTTAAATGTATATATTGTACAATTGTGTTGTACGTTATATTTTACTTGTGACAAACTTATTGCAACTGAATTAAATAAAAAGCTTGACTGGAGGAGATCATAATGATTGAAAAAAATTATTTTCAAACTGTCTATTTCTTTTTTCTGTTTCTTTTACCTCCTGTGGTCAAGGCTGTGGTGCCGTGCCAGACCATGGAAACATTTCTAATTATAACTACGTACAGGCAACAACACTTTCAGGTAGTCAAGAAACGGAAGTGGTCCACTACCTTCACACATGCTCAAAGTCACTGGTGACAGGATTTGGCTGAACGATGGCACTGAGTCTCTTCATCAATGTCTAATGTCACCATTGTTCTGATAAGCTTAGGGCCGATAGCAGTGGCTAATTGCAGTCCAACATAAAATCACTTCATGTATTAAGATGAATGTGTATAAAACACAGCTCTCATTGAAGCTGCCAGCCATTTAAAAGAACAAAAGGACTGGCTAGAGTGAGGTGCTCATGTGAGTGCAGGTACACAAACATATTGTCATTTATTTGATCATTTGGTTTGTGCAAAAATACTTTTTTCACAGTCCAAAGACAAGCAGCTTAGTAAAGTTTGAAGTGCCCATAGGTAAATGTAAATGATTGTATAAGTGAATGGTGCATGTATTCTTGCCTCTCACACAATGGGATAGGCCGCGACCCTGACCGGGGTTAGATAATGAAGGGATGAGTGTCTGCTAAGTGATTAAGATGCAATATAGTGTAATGTTATACTATACCGGAGAAAGTATACCACTGAAACACTTAAGCACTAAAATACAAATATTTCGCGTGTGACTACATTGCATTACTAGGCTACTCTGACATAACTGTTTTCGATTAGAAGCAAAGAAGCCGTTATCTTTTTTATGTAGCCTACATGTATGGAGTTACGCTCACCCGTACGTATATTCTACGCACAAATAAATAACTGCTGGGTTGATCATGGATGGAATTTGGACAGGCGTTTGTTGTTTTAAGTAAAGGTAAAAAAGATCTAAAAAAAAAATTTAAAAAAAAATTTAACCCCAGCCTAGATGTTGTTCGTGGGTAAACGGTTATAGTTGGAGCATGTAGATGGTGACACCGCTTTGCGTTGAAGTTCGATTTAGTCAGCCGCGTTCAGGTCAGTTTTGGTTGGTTTTGTAGTTTCGAGTCATTAAATGGCTATGAAACGGTCATGCTTTGTGTGAAGAACGTATTGTCCATTCCGAATGGGAACTCGACCTTGCAATTATAGCGCGAGAAGGCGAGCCTGAACTTGGCGCGCAAGCAAGTTCCTTATCTGTAAGCGATCAGTCATCAGGTGAAATCTATGGCGTCAATTTAATGCCAATAATCAGCTCGAACAGATATTCACTGTGCGAGCACAGAACCACTTTCACGCGTGTAAATTTCAACACCGAGAGTAAAACAATGAGCTGCGCGCCAGCTGGTTCTACTCGCTCGCGAAGAGCCACTTTCTCCTCGCGCGGAGTAGAATTGATTTTTGTCAGTGTGGGGGCGGAGACTTAATCTAATGTGTTCACTGGTATGATTGGTCACTTTAAATACGAAGCCCATACACTTGCTGTGCCTTCTAACGCCAATGTTCTTGTTTGCTAAGGGATGATATGGAGACAAGTTGTGAGCTGCCTACCGGAGGCAAGTGAGGAGCGAGGAGAAAGTGGCTCTTCGCGAGCGAGGAGAAATATTTTGCGAGCGAGTAGAACTAGCTCGCGCGCGGCTCATGGTTTTACTCTCGGTGTTGAAATTTGCGTGCGTGAAAGTGGTTTTGTGCTCGCGCAGTGAATGTCTGCTCTCGTGGCTGCTTGTTTTACTCGCGCAGTGAATATCTGCTCGCGCTGATTATTGGCATTAAATTGACGCCATAGAAATCAGACATCACTCTGTTCTGCAGACATGCCACATGTTCTCTGTCTCCTGCTCTTCGTGCTGTCCTGCAGTGAGTAATTTTATTTAAATTATTTTAATAATATAAATAATGTGAAATAAAATACGATGTGAATGTGTTCTTATTTATAAAATAATAATAAAAACACGTTAAATGTATGAGATATTTGTACAGTTTTAGGTATGCCTAAATTTTTACAACAGTAATTTTTAATTGTACAAATAATTTAGAAACAAATGGGCATATTCGGTAACGTTCTACAAGTCTGTATGTATAAAAGCAACGGTATAACAGGGAATGTACATAAGTACGTAAAAAGTCAAATTAAATAAAATTCCACTAAAGTGATCGTTGTTGTAAATAAATAAAGCGAGATAGAAAAAATTGACAATACAAGACAACGTGTGTCACAGTTAGGGATCAAGAATGTCGTAGCTCTTAGCCGGAGTCTTTTTGCATTCTTCTTTTTCATATATTCCATATGTAAACAATCAAACAGTTCATTATGAATAATGGAAAAGTTAGGCGAAGTCTTAAAGCATTTTGCCTTGTTGATAAGAATTTCACCCGTCAGAACAACATTGTTTAACAGAAATTATGAAATTAACATTATGTTTTCATCAGAGAAATTCATTATGTTAGTTTTCAACTATTCATGAAGATCATCCCTTGTATATACAAGAGAATAATATTTGGACTACTGTTTTAATCTCATCTGGACAAAAGATATAGGCCTATTATCATTTTCGCAATTACACCTGAGCCAGACGTATTTTTGGTAAGGTATATTCAGTTCAGTATATTGAAATTGATTCCTTCCACTGTAGAAGGAATCGGGAAGTGTAGGTAGGCCTACTTGCTTTGTAATCTTTTTATAATACACAGTACAATGTCCAGTGTTAATTCAAATCAAACAGTGTTGATTTAACTCTTATCAGAAAACATTTGTCCCACATTCCAGTTGAATTAACATTGGACATTTTACTGTGGATGGTTGGGGGAAATAGAGGTTATGGAGTTTCGGTTTGAGACCACTGTGTTTAGATCTGCTGTAAAACAGTCACGAATGAATCTATGTGACAGTTTGTCATTATTGAAGGAAAGACCATTGATGAACAGAGGTGGAATAGATGGCGTTGTAGATGAGGTAGGTGCCTTTTCTGATATCTATCTCTGTTTATTGCAGCCAATTCTGTGACCTGCTCGCTCATATTCGCCACAACGGGCAAGGACGTCACACTCCGCTGCCAGTGTTCCAAGAACCGGAACTGTCACGAGGGGGTTATCCGCTGGGTTCGAATGGACTCGAATGAATCACTGCAAATTATCGATAATAAATGTGAGCAATCGCACTGCCGATTCGCCAGCAAAACATTAAATGGCACTCAAGTTGTACTCCTGACGATTGCTCAGGTTGAACCAGGGGATTCTGGTCGATATTACTGCGTAGAGCACAACAAACGCGACATCCAATTTAACGACAACGGAACCCTTTTAATGGTCGGAGGTGAGTAGAAACCCCGTCCCCAAACAGGCCTTCTGCTGACAAGAACTTCCATTGGAAAATAGGTCCTGGCTGCAGGCTAAAGTACTGTGATGTGAAAGGACTGTGATTTTGCCGTGTAACATCGTTTAGGAGTATAAAACTAGGTCATGAAATGTTTGAAAAAAACATGCCAAACATGCCTCACTCATGACAGGCTAACTACACAGTAAAATGTTCAGTGTTTAATTAAACCGGCACCAAATGTACTTTGTTAAGAGAATTAATACTGGATGTGTTACTGTGTAGTATATCTTAGGAAAGTAATCCATGTAAAAGTTGCACGCATGTAATTTTCTTAGAGTAGGCCGCAAGATCTGAAATATAGGCTATAGCAGGTCGTTGGGAAAACAGTGACCCTGAGGGGATAATAAATGCACCCAACATTTACTGGCACCTGAAGATGCAGTGTGACCTGTACCTGTCAATCAGGATGATTGTTGCTAGTTTATAGTTTCACTCATCATGTGTGATAAAATAAACTGAACTGTGAGCTATCATCCAGACAGTAGGGAGTATTTATGCAATCATGAAGGCATATTGTGCTTAAATTATTTAAAAGGTTTTCAGCAGGTAGTTTATTGATCTATTGTATTCTGTCCTTCCATTTCGTTATATATTAGTAGTCACTGAAATTATACGGAAACATAGAAAGATGGAGTATTATTTAACGTTTATTTGCCCTAATCTGTTGTATTGTTTTTGAGCAGATGTCTGGACAGACAGCAGTGAAGTAGATTTGCTGAATGAATGGACGGGTGAGGGTGGAAGCCCAGAGCTGGATTGGAGTGAAGCTCAAACACCAAACACTAGTCAAGGGTTTATATCTGAATGGAGGAATGAGACTAAAGCAAGTGACTTCCTGGATGTACGGCACACTGAGTTGCGCTGTGTAGTGACCAGACTCAGTGCCCCCTGGGTAAATATCTACTGGCGGTCGACCCGCGAATCATGGAACAAAACTGGCCAGACCTGGTCTTTGACAGACACCGAGAGAGGGTAAGTGGGGTTCAGGGAAATTTGTGCATTCAAATGGACTATTCTTATTTTGCATAAAAATATGCATTTGAGGGCTTCTGTTGGTGAAGTTGGTGAAGGCCAGGACCTCTAGCATAAACATAGCTATCGTAAGTCTCATATCATTACCTAACTGTAACCAGGAGTCCTCAGTGCAGGGTACATTGGGCCTCAATTGTAATAGAACATGCATATATAATACTGATAATCGTAATGTCACTAATTTTCATTTTTCTCACCTCATTTTATCAATGATGAGTAATTAAAATGATTGAATAAGGCCTGTCAAACCATAATCTCCTCAATATCTCTGAAAAAAGTAGTTACATTGTTATGTGCAATAATTTTGTTTCTTTAATTGGACTAATGAAACAGGGTTTGAAGCTTGCTTATTCCAACCAGTGGCTTGAGATTATAAGGAAAGTAACTTTTTGTACAAGTAGTCTATGCTCATGTCTAAATTCTTGCTTTATTATTGACAGGTACAGGATAGAGAGCCGGTTGCGAATTGGACTAAAAGTGAAGTCTGGCAGGGAGGATGAGGGGATGGATTTGGATAAGATGGTGGAAATGGATGAAGAATTGTGGTGTGAGGTCTGGGTTGGGGTGGATGTCTCTTTTCAGAGCCTAAAGTTTTAATTCTGTCAGCAAACCCATACTGACCCTGGTTGCCAGGGGCGACATAGCTCAGGAGGTAAGACCGATTGTCTGGCAGTCGGAGGGTTGCCGGTTCAAACCCCGACTTGGGCGTGTCGAAGTGTCCTTGAGCAAGACATCTAACCCCTAACTGCTCTGGCGAATGAGAGGCATCAATTGTAAAGCGCTTTGGATAAAAGTGCTATATAAATGCAGTCCATTTACCATATCACATTTTATCTAACTATCTATCTATCTATCCATCCCATTCTATAAATTTAAATGATATTCTATTGTGGGCATTCATTATATGCAAGTAAGTACATCAACAGACTGTGTGTATATATCCTATGTTGATGATAAATATGCACATGCTTGTGTGGTAACCAGAATGAGAACATATAGCACAGTGCCATATAATACAAGAGCACCATCTTCTGTCTACTGATGTTTTTGCACTCAAAGCAGACTGCATGAGTTCATGAAGATTCCATGGCAATGGCCGACTGTAGCCTGCTGTACTGGATAACTAGATTCAACAATGAATATGTACGATATGCAATTGTAAATTTAATAGAAAGTTTGTGTATAGTCACTATTATAGTCCAATATGGTTCTATGTGATTTTCAGAATGGTGCAATGGACTCCTATATGGTGAAATAGCCCTTTGTGTGCTCTGTGTGTGTCTTCTCACCTTGCTCATCTGTCACTGTCTCCGCCACCAGCACAAAGGTATGCTGTTCATGCTCCCCTAACATTGAAGGAGAAAATGTGTGAATGACATGCCAGTAAACACCACATACAGTGACTGAAAGAAATTAGAGGTGTGAGAAATTAGAGGTGTGTTACTCCCCTGTGTTTCAGGTTCAGAACCATCAGCGACAGAAGTGTCACCAACACTGAACTCTTGCGTAAGCATTTCACATGTATTGTCACATGAACAGCATCCTCCAATAACAATAAAGTATTTCATTTGGCTAAAGTAACAAATCACATCCATGCATGTCTTTGCAGAGAGATGTGTCCTCGGACATCACCTACGAGAGACGACATAGACAGAGGAGCAGACAGAAAAACAGTCAAGAAGACAGACTGGTGTACAACGAAGTGAGATACAAATGTGAAGACAGTGTACTGCATGGGTGAAAGACAGAGATTTGGATACCTACAGAAAGACCCGCTGATACTGCAAGACCTGCTTGTGGGGAGAAAGAAAGAGAGGCAAACAAAGACAGGCAGTCAATTAGGTTTCTGAAAATTCTGTGTTTCTGTCCCTCATTGTAAACTTGCAGGGTTTGTCATTTCTACCCAACCTTCTAATTTTGGGGAAACATTAACAGAAACATTTGCCTCCGTAAGAACAGTGCCTCCTAAATGTTTATTGCATCACATTTTGTTTGAAGATCTTTTTTTCTGCATCAAGACAAAATAACACAATTAATGTGCTACTTGTCACAGTGTTTCATAATTTTTCTGTTGATTGATGAGAAATGTGCATACTGTGCTGGATTTATCTTAAGTGAACTGTTTGGGCAATTACTTTGTTGCCTTAGCTCATGTTTTATATGATTAATTATTCAGTCATTCATTATTAAAAATGTTCCATTTTTTCTCAGCTCAAAATAAATTCTCGTGATGCTAACTGTGCATCTGTGCCCGGCTCATGCAAGATAGTAAGAAAATGTTTTTTTTTCTCCCTGTTTTATGCTTTATCTTCTCATGATCTGTCTCCCTTTCACTTATCATAATTGTCTGGCTATTAGCCAACTCTCCCCAAAATTTTAAATGTAACAATTGTAAGTACCTTCACAGTGTAGTGCATTATTGTTGCCTATTTAATCGCTTTTCCACTGCATGGTACCGGCTCAACTCGACTCGACTCTACTCGCCTTCTGTGGTTTTCCATCGGGCAAAAGTTGTGGATAGTACCTGGTACCTGGTACTTTTTTTGGTATCACCTCCGTCGAGGTTCAAGGTGATACCAAAAGGTGACGTGAAACACAGCATACCACTGATTGGTCAGAAATGGCAGTGTCATGTGGCATTGCTATGACGACCAGCTACATTGACGGGGGTACTATCTGCAGTGGAACGCTAAGCACCTGGTACTAAAAGCGAGCAGAGTTGAGTAGAGTCGAGTCGAGTCGAGTCGGTACCATGTGGTGGAAAAGTGGCTTTTATGTTCCCAGTAGCCTATGATTTTAATCAAGTTGCCAAACTTAGCCAGGGTAACATATGGAATTCTGCATAATACATACACAAATTTTAATTAAGATGTTCCGAATCGTAAGTTAAGTATTATAATTAAGTCCTGTACCTCCATCGAAGATACAAGACTATCCAGGATCTATAACACTCATTCTCAGAGTCTGTGTGTAATTATAAGTTGTTTTGTCATATTGGGACGCTGCTTCAGGCAAGGATCAGTGCCAGCTGCTGCTGTACCTGTCTCCCCTGGCTGGGGTGCTGCTGCTGGTGACTGTGACAGCCAGTGGGCTGTGGGCCTGGAGACGGAGGAAGTAGAGCCCTATAGCACAGGTCAGATATTCAATACAACTGTCTCCTGAAATATATCAAGTATAATGCTGGAGTGAAAAATGTGCTTTCAGTAACTGAACCCTTTCAAAGTCATTTAGCATTTTTTCATAATATCGCATGGAAAGTTTATTCCACAACTATTAGTATTTCCACTTTAAAAAAATATTTCCCTCTCACTCCCCCCCTCTCTCTCTCTTTCTCTCTCTCTCTCTCCCCCCCCCCCCCCCCCCCCCCCACCCGCCCCCCTCAGGGAATGGACAGCACTGACAGGATCTAAATAAGTGGCATATGTTAGGAAGTTGGAATTGAAACTCAGGGGTTGTAGGTTTCATTCCGCAATGGGACTCTACCACTGTACTTTGGCACAATGTGCCTGCACTGTTTTAGTACACATCACATCCAGCTGTAAAAATGGATTGAGTGTTCACAGAAAGTAATTTCGTTTGACAAGAGCATCTGTTGACTGCCTAAAATGCAATGGGGCTTGAAACAGTTTATTTATTCATTTATTTTTGAACTTGTGTTTTTACAAACAACTTATTTGTGTATGGTGAAGAGTCATGACATCATAGTTTGCCGATTCCATTTTTTTTGTTCCATATTTTGGCCCTCTAAACTTGTACTTCAATGTTTAGAGGATAAAGCTCTGCAGTTTCATTATGTTCTTTACTAACCACTGGAGATATATTTTTATTTATATGTGGGTACCCCTCTGTTATTGGTAGAAGATCAAATCTTTCTGTCCAATGCTGAGTTTTACACTCTGATATTACATAGAATTAAGTTTGAATTATTTGATTCAATTGTTTTATTAGCCTACTTTTCTGTTAAATGTATATATTGTACAATTGTGTTGTACGTTATATTTTACTTGTGACAAACTTATTGCAACTGAATTAAATAAAAAGCTTGACTGGAGGAGATCATAATGATTGAAAAAAATTATTTTCAAACTGTCTATTTCTTTTATCTGTTTCTTTTACATCCTGTGGTCAAGGCTGTGGTGCTGTGCCAGACCATGGAAACATTTCTAATTATAACTACGTACAGGCAACAACACTTTCAGGTAGTCAAGAAACGGAAGTGGTCCATCACCTTCACACACGCCCAGAGTCACTGGTGACAGGATTTGGCTGAATGATGGCACTGAGTCTCTTCATCAAGGTCTAATGTCATCATTGTTTTGATAAGCTTAGGGCCAAAAGTAGTGGCCAATTGTAGTCCAACATAAAATCACTTCATGTATTAAGTTGAATGTGTATATATGTGAGCTCTCATTGAAGCTGCCAACCATTTAAAAGATCAAAAGGACTGGCTAGAGTGAGGTGCTCATGTGATTGCAGGTATACGAACGTATTGTAATTTGTTTGATCGTTTGGTTTGAGCAAAAAGACTTTTTCCACAGTCCAAAGACAAGCAGTTTAGTAAAGTCTGTTAAAGTAATGTATAAAGTAATGTTATACTATACCGGAAAAATATACCACTGAAACACTTAAGCAATAAAATACAAATATTTAGCATGTGACTGTACATTGCGTTACTACTCTGACATAACTGTTTTCGATTAGAAGCAAAGAAGCCGTTATCTTTTTTATGTAGCCTACATGTATGGAGTTACGCTCACCCGTATGTCTGTTCTACGCACAAATAAATAACTGCTGGGTTGATCATGGATGGAATTTGGACAGTCGTTAAAGGTCAAAAAGATCTTTAAAAAATAAAAAACCCCAGCCTAGATGTTGTTCGTGGGTAAACGGTTATAGTTGCAGCATGTAGGTGGTGACACCGCCTTGCGTTGAAGTGGTTCTATTTAGTCAGCCGAGTTCAGGTCAGTTTTGGGTGGTTTTGTAGTTTCGAGTCATTTAATGGCTATGAAAACGGTCATGCTTTGTGTGGAGAACGTGTGGTCCATTGCGAATGGGAACTCGACCTTGCAATTATTGCGCGAGAAGGCAAGCCTGAACTTGGCCCGCAAGCACGTTCCTTATCTGTAAGCGGTCAGTCGTCAGGTGAAATCAGACCACTATGTTCTGCAGGCATGCCACATGTTCTCTGTCTCCTGCTCTTCGTGCTGTCCTGCAGTGAGTAATTTTATTAATTATTTTAATAATATAAATAATGTGAAATAAAATACGATGTGAATGTGTTCTTATTTATAAAATAATAATAAAAACACGTTAAATGTATGAGATATTTGTACAGTTTTAGGTATGCCTAAACTATTTTCTGCCATCGTCAATTATCGGAGTCTTCGTAATTTTTAATTGCACAAATAATTTAGAAACAAATAGGCAAAAAGGGCAGAATTGGCCTCATCCTACCAGGGGTTGGGTGGGTTAAGTCATCTTGAGTTAACCTTACATGAACTCCACCCATTAACAAGGTGCCCAGTGCAGTTACTATCAGTGAGAGACGCATCTGTCCTCTGACTGGTGCTTGTTCTCTTGTAGTAATGTGTGGCCTGCATGCTGTAAAATCGTCCCTGACTCTACAGAGCTGCTTACTGTTTATAGATAAACATTAGCCCTCCTTTACCTTATTAAATGGGGCAATAAAATGTAAGGAATAGGGTGAGCATGGGTGTGACAGGCTTAAATATGCAATATGTCTCTAAATTAATAATATTTACAAAGTCCATGAAAATAATTCTAATCTTTTTGAACCCGATTTTTTCCCCCCGTTGGAGAAGCACATAACCGTCTAGAATGTGATTGTATGCTGTAGCATTAAGATTTGCCCTCACTGGAATTAAAGGGCCAAGCCAAAACCATGAAAAACAGGCCCAGACCAAGGGGTGTCCAGACACTTTTGGTCATATAGTGTGCATAAGGAAAGAAAGATGTACAAGTAGTCTATGCTTCTCTCTGACTTCCTGCTTTATTGTTTGCAGGTACAGGGTAGAGAGCCGGTTGCGAAATGGACTAAAAGTGATGTCTGGGTGGGAGCATGAGTATGACTACAAGTACTGGTCCCCAGATTATCTACCTATGGGGATGGATTTGGATAAGATGGTGAAAATGGATGAAGAATTGTGGTGTGAGGTCCAGGTTTGGGTGAATGTCTCTGTTCAGAGCCCAAAGTTTTCATTCCGTCAGCAAACCCATACTGACTCTGGTTAGTATGAGTACACACTTTGTCTATCTGTCTGTCGGTCTGTCTGTCTATCTAAATGACATCCTGTTATGAATAGTCATCATTTAAATAAACAATTAAGTACATTAACAGTCTGTACTTATATATCTTAATTTTTAAAAAGCTAAACATCCGCATGTAGGTAGATGTAGGCAACCAGCATGAGAACGTGGCACACTACAATCTAATACAACATCGCCACCTGCTGTCTAGGGATGTTATTGCACTTGAAACATACTTCATAATTCTATGTCAATTAATTTATGAATGAATGTATGAATGTGTACAATATGTCATTGTAAATTTAATATAATAGCCTTGATTGTTAGTATGTTTGTGTATAGCTACTATAATAGTCCAATATGGTTCTATGTGATTTTCAGAATGGTGCAATGGAGTCCTATATGGTGAAATAGCCTTTTGTGTGCTCTGTGTGTGTCTCCTCACCCTGCTCATCTGTCACTGTCTCCGCCACCAGCACAAAGGTATGCTGTTCATGCTCCCCTAACACTGAAGGAGAAATGACATGCCAGTAAACACCACATACAGTGACTAAAAGAAATTAGAGGTGTGAGAAATTAAAGGTGTGTTACTCCCCTGTGTTTCAGGTTCAGAACCATCAGCGACAGAAGTGTCACCAACACTGAACTCTTGCGTAAGCATTTCACATGTACTGTCACATGAACATCATCCTCCCATAACAGAATAAAGTATTTCATTTAGCTAAAGTTACAAATCACATCCATGCATGTCTTTGCAGAGAGATGTGTCCTCGGACACCACCTATGCTCTGGTTATCAAGAAACAACCCAAGACAGAGATGATAAAGACAGAGGAGCAGACAGAAGAACAGTCAGGAAGACAGACTGGTGTACAGCGAAGTGAGATACAAATGTGAAGACAGAGTACTGCATGGGTGAAAGACAGAGATTTGGATACCTACAGAAAGACCCGCTGATACTGCAAGACCTGCTTGTGGGGAAAAGGAAAGAGAGGCAAACAAAGACAGGCAGTCAATTAGGTTTTTGAAAATTCTGTGAAATTTCTGTCTCTCATTGTAAACTTGCAGGGTTTGTCATTTCTACCCAACCTTCTCATTTTGGGGAAACATTAACAGAAATATTTGCCTCCGTAAGAACAGTGCTTCCTAAATGTTTATTACATCACATTTCGTTTGAAGATCATTTTTTCTGCAGCAAGACAAAATTAATGTGCTACTTGTCACAATGTTTCATAATTTTTCTGTTGATTGATGAGAAATGTGCAGACTGTGCTGGATTTATCTTAAGTGAACAGTTTGGGCAATTACTTTGTTGCCTTAGCTCATGTTTTATATGATGAATTATTCAGTCATTAATTATTAAAAATGTTCAATTTTTTTCTCATCTCAAAATAAATTCCTGTGATGCTAACTGTGCATCTTGTTTCTGCTATCTGGAGAGTAAAAGATGCTGATATTATATCTGTGTTACCAGCAGATATAAAAGGTTTATGTTCAGATAAAAGAGAGATAAAAGAAAATACAGTGTGCCGTGAAAAATGCGGTTCAGGAAGCAAACTATTCTTGAGGACAGACTGAGAAGGAGGAGGAAATCGCCAGACCTCAAAACATTTGTAAATGTAGCTCAGTCTCAAGGATTTGCAATTTGCATGTGAAAATCAAGAAATACGAAGAACACGAAAGGACATTCTAAAAGGCCTAATGTGAAAACGCTTGTGGGGGCAAAAAAAAAAATTTGACATTGATGGAAAAAAATGAATGTGTTTCCATGTGTTGGACACTGGACACCATAGGCCTTAGTAATGGTGAAGAAAAGTATATCTGTTCAGTTTTTTAAAATTAATTTAGTGAACAACTGCAAAAAAGAAGGCTTAATGAGATCATTTTAAACAGAAATACTGAAAAAGTCATGAGACTTCACTATATTCAGAGAGAAATGTGCAAGATAAATCAGGAAGTTTTTTTAACCATCAAAGTTGTAATTTAGGTGAAAACTAAGGCTTAATGTAGTTTAATGACATAACATCATAGTAAAGACATGTATGTTTTATTCAGGCAGCAGGGGTATGTACGGAGCAAAAATTTCTACTCAAAATAAACTTGTGGCCAAAATGGTGGCCAAAAAAGCTTAATGGCCTAAAACTGATGTTGATCAATCTCAAAAAAGCTCCCACAGAAATGTAACCTGGGGCTGAGAATGTCTAATTGCCACACCCAAATTTGGAACAGCAACTGTCTGCAACCACAGCCATATTGATGTGGGAACCTCACCGCCTGGGTCTGCCCCTTTTGCACACACAGCTCTACGTTATGAAAAGGACGTAGCCACCTGCGTCTCTTGCCAAAGTCAGAAAATGAAAGCCAGGTACAAGAAGCTCTAAAAGCTGTTGAAAGGTTCTCATCACCCATGTAAAATGATGGTATGCCGAAATATACCTGAACTATACTATTTTATACTTGAAGTATTATTAAAGTTTATATGAAGTGTGCTGAGTGTACTATTACTTTCTACATGGGGATCTGATTGTGAACATGAGAAAATGTGCAACATTGGCTCGGAAATGCTCTCCTGGCTCAACAATACCTGACTTCCCTGTTAGGGACACGGTTACCTACCTGGGGACAGGGATTAATAAAACCATCAAGGATATGAGGGATATGAATTTTAATTCATAGTTAGCAAGAGATCTCTTTCTGCATTCTAGGACTCTGTTAAAATTGCAGAAAATCTTGCAAGAGTGTCATATGTACTCCAGAGCATTGCATTTGAAATTAAGCAATGAATATGAGATTAAATTATTGACTATCATCTTTAATTTGAGGATATTTAATAAGATAAGATGAGGTAAGATAAGATAGACTTTATTAATCCCCAGGTGGGGAAATTTAGGTGTTACAGCAGCAGATAATTTACATCGACATTTAATAATCCATGAAGGAATTACAGACCTTTTTATATATAGTTCTACCATTTGAGGAGAGCAAACGTGACTGGACAAATCAACACAATATGAAATAGTCCATATTTAGTACTTTGTGGCAAGTTCTTTGCATTTGATGACTGCCTGAAATCCGCAACCCACAGACATCACTAGATGCTGGATATCTTCCCTGGTGATGCTCTGCCAGGCCTGTGCTGCAGCCATCTTCAGTTCCTATTTATTTCTGGTGTGCTTTGCCTTCAGTCTTTTCTTCAGTAAGTGAAACACGTATTTAACTGGATTCACCATTGGTATTTGACTTGACCAGTCAAGAACATTACACTTTTTGGCCCTGAAAAGCTCCTTGGTTGCTTTAGTAGTATAGAGACACACACAAAGTATGGTCACATTTCCTGCTTGACATTATATTTCTGAGATTTTTATGTGTATGTGCCTGTATTTTTAAATACATTCAAGCTTTTCAGCTGTAACTCCTGCTCTCTCACCACATGGGGGAGCTGTGGTTAAACAGGAGCTGTAGATTATTCATGGGGCTGTGTGAGGCTTCTTCTCTTGACAGAGAACATCCTACACGATGCAAAACCACAAAAGTCTGTCTGCATTGTTTCCTGTTTTAAACATGCATAATTAACTGTTCACTGGTATAACATGCCTGGGACTTAACAGTATGTTTGGGGCCATTGTCCTGCTGCAAGGTGACATCCAACAAGTTTTGAGGCATTTGGCTGGATATGAGCAGATTCATCTGCGCATTAGGCTATAGAAACTGCAGGGGGGTCATTTATAAAATGAACTTGCGTGCATACGCGAAGTGAAGGCATGACGTAGAGCCACAACCGTTTCCACGGTCAAATCAAGTCATGTTGAAATTTTATAAATCACTACTTTGACGTGATTTTCTACGTACGCGTCACAAAGTTGATCTAAAATACGTTTTATAAATGAGGCCCCAGATGTAGTAACCTAGTATGAAAGTTCAACGATGTCCTCTATTCTACTGCCCGCTTGCAGGCCAGTTTAGAGGGTGCGTCACGTGCATATTGCGCCCGACAATAAGCAGCTTATTTTTGTGAATTATAGGCAAATGATATTCGAATATATTCGAACTCTCACTAATTACAAAAGCTAATATTCGAACTCAATTTCATGGCACTTTTGACAGCCTTATCATGCAGTCATATACCAGGGGGCCTCTACTTACAGTGTCACCTGGAATCAGTCACAGACTTTTCGAGCCTTTGGTTGTCTAATACCACAGTAGACTAGACTAAAATGTATACAGTATTGTTTTTACTCCTTCTGGAAACGACTAATAAGGGGGAAAATCTAAAATATAATTTTAGGTTTAGTTCAGTTGGTTCATAGTATGCCAGTACATTCTAGGATCTATAGGACAGTGTGAATACAGACAGTATTGTTAGTATAAACATTGTAGCATAAGACTGAGCTTTTTAATCAGAGTCATTAAATAAATCAAGTCATTCCTGTAAACTTAAAGTGAACATTTTAGAAAATAGGCTGTATCCTTTAAATAGCTTTCAACGGCACTATTAACACAACTGATCATTAACATTCAGCTGGTGTAATATAGCAATGTGTTGTTAACAGTTATGCAATGCTCAGTTACGTTGTCTGATTGTCTTTGTAAATTTCCAAGACTACCTCACTGAATACACTATATAGACACTAGTAACAAGATTATTCTGAAAATTATCAATAAATGCACATTTTAATTTAAAACTAAGTATTTTTGTTGGTATATAATAAAACCCTTTGATGAAGAATCGGACATACACAGTACACCTTATGAATATTAATTCATATCTTATATGAAATATTACAGCATTTTAAAAAGTATAACTGGATTTGCTGATAATTGAGAGTCATGCACCAAAATCTTTGGCACTCAGTAGATGAAGTTAGCCTATGAAGTAAGTTTCCATCCAGGTTAGTTTCCACTGCACATATGTGCATGCAGAGGGTGAGAATCTCTCTCACACACACACACACACACAAACACATACACTGTGGGTGGGTGTGTGATGGTGAGATATTTATCTTTTTTTTTTGTTTGGCAAGGTTTGAAACAGTTCATTACAATTAATCTCATCATGATTTCGTTATTCATAGTTTTTCTGATTATCCTGAAGTACCGTGAGTATTATTATTATTATTATTATTGTTGTTGTTGTTGTCGTTGTTGTTGTTGTTGTCGTCGTCGTCGTCGTATGCAAGTACTTGAAGGTGGATCATGTTTAACTCTGTTTTCTGTCCCTTAGAAACTGCTGAAGGTTTGGATAACCCTGTTTCTATAGTATTCAAGGACATAGGACAAAATGTGACCATCCACAGCCGTGTCAAAGAAATAGCGATTTATGACACATCCGTCAGCTGGTACCGTCAGAGACCGAGTGGAAAGATGGAGCAAATAACTAATTTAAACTCATACAAGTTAAAGGACGGTCGTTACAAGGGAGAGCTTCGCGTGAACTCTAAGGATGCGCATCTAACCGTCTCCAGTGCAACAATCGGCGACTCCGGACGCAGCTTCGCCGCGGTGCTTTCTAAAAAAAACTTCAAACTGGGTTCCTCCACAGTTGTAGCCGTAAAAGGTAAGATACAAGTGCATGCCATGGCAGAATTACGTTGGGGATTTTCCCGCAAAATTGTCTTTGTAAAGAGCAACATTTCTGCGATATTACGGATTGCAATATTTGTAAACCCGAAGGTCGATCTCATAACAATTATCTGTGTATAGGAGTTATATATATATATATATATATATATACACCGATCAGCCACAACATTAAAACCATCTGCCTAATATTGTGTGGGTCCCCCTCGTGAAAAACCGCCAAAACAGCTCTGACCCGAGTTTTTAAAGTCATGTGGAAATAATTCACCCTCTAACAATATCTTAGCTTTTTATAGCCCTGTCGCAACTAATAACGTAATAAACTACCAATAGTGTAATAACGTCCAATAATGTAATCCATTTCAAATTTTTTTATGTAATGAAAAACAATTCATGTAATAAGTAGTAGTAGTGTACTTTATTGATCCCTGCAGGGATTTTGCACTGTTGCAGCATCAAAGACAACAAAGTAACACAATCAGATACAAATTTACAGTAGATACAAATATATACAGAAATCCAAATATACCAGAGGACACCTTCAGAGGTGGAGTCCATGCCTCGACGGGTCAGAGCTGTTTTGGCGGCACGAGGGGGACCTACACAATATTAGGTAGGTGGTTTAAATGTTGTGGCTGATTGGTGTGTGTATATATATATATATATATATATATATATATATATATATATATATATACACCTACAATAAGAAACAGCAATGCCGCCATGCAGGATTGCGGATAGATTAAGTGGAAAGGGCCAATTCAGTGGAGGTAGGCAACATTTTTGTTCTTTAAGGAACATATTTCCAAAATGTTGACACCCATGTTGGGTACTGAGTAGGCCAGCCTTTACAAGCAAAAAGGTGCAACCGAATGATGTTTTGATACAACTTGATATGGATACAATTTGATGCACCTGTACCACCTCAGTTGCAAGCGTTGGTATCTTTTCATGCACTCTTTCATATGTTTTTCTGAGAGTGTTTTTAATACACAGCAGAACAAAGTCTCGGCTATCATTGCCACAAGGACATTGTTGAAGCTGAACCTGTCAAAAGTCACTGTGAATAGACTACACTCTGCATCTTGTATTTGGAAAATTCTGATTTCACCATTTAATCATATTACAGGGAGCAGTGGGCACTGTATAACTGGTTTGTTCTGTTCCTGGACATTTGGCTCTTTGTAATGTGAACCCTACGAGTTTCAAAAACAGAAATCTCACAATATCTACATTCATTTGATAAGATTTCTCAAATTGGGAAAAAAATTTGACACCATTCGACTTCAAAGACAACTGAGTTTGAGGCAGAGATAAAATATTTGATTGAGTAGTCTTCCTTTCATCCAACCACAAACGCCAAATTCAGTTGTCCAACAATAAGTGCTTCAAAGATTCAACAGAAACAAAAGAGGGAAAAAGTAATAAAAATATGAATAAAATCTAATTGAATTTAGTCACATTCTTCACCACCTCAATTGCTATTCTCCCCCAGTTACTGAACACCGCAGATAGTTTTGAACATCTCCACTTGAAGCTTATCATAAATAAACTCCAGTTTTACTCTGGCACAAATTAAACCTGAACATTACAACAAATCAAACAGTTTTGCCTGATGAAGAAGAAAGCTTTCAAATGTGCATCTGTGCTTTCATCCCCAGTGGACACATAAATAAAAACAGTTTCAGAGAACACACAAGACAACTCTTTAAACATGGCCTCAATATTCTCAATTATTGATTATAGTTCAGCTGTCAGTGACTATTTGTCTTTGCTCCCTTGTCTTGTTGAATTATTGAGCGTGCTGAGTGATTTGGATAACACTTTATTACCTGGTTTTCAATTTTGTTTTATTCATAAAGATAAATAGTTATGCCATAGGATTGTGGGAAGTTTCATTCCTACCTCAACACGTTTTGTAAGATAGACAATGAAAATGGCAATGGAAGAAAATCTGTACAGAAACATGGTTCTCAACTGTAAGGTCAAACAACTATGTGGTTATTAATCTAACTCTGCTATGTGAGTGAAGGTTTTCAGCTCAGCAAATGCTTGAAACAGGAGGCATAACTTTCCCTAAGTGTGTCCACCAATCAATGTCAGGTTATAATTAGATTTATTTAACCAGGTAGGTCAGTTGAGAACAGGTCATTTACGGTGATGACCAGTCATGTAATTTTAATTTCCCATTGTGGTTTCATGAGACCCATTCTGCTATACATCCCGTCTCTCTTTCTCCTCAGATCCCAAGAGCCTCCCTGTAATGCACGTGTTCCTCAGTCGCACAGGAACCATTCTATGTGAATTGAAAGGTGGGGGTCCACACTGGAGTGATCCTCAGTGGGAAACAGATGATGCCAAAGACAGGCTGACGTTGTCGGAGGCCAAAGCTAAAACTTTTGTAGATGAGCACGGCGCATTCATACAGTCCTCCATCCTCTCTTTGAAAGACAGGATCTGTGGTTTGAACTGTGTCTGTAGGCACAGCACTGGAGTCATTATTCGAACCCAGCTCATGCATGATAGTAAGAAAATGTTTTTTTTTCTCCCTGTTTTATGCTTTATCTTCTCATGATCCGTCTCCCTTTCACTTATCATAATTGTCTGGCTATTAGCCAACTCTCCCCAAAATTTTAAATGTAACAATTGTAAGTACCTTCACAGTGTAGTGCATTATTGTTGCCTATTTAATCGCTTTTCCACTGCATGGTACCGGCTCAACTCGACTCGACTCTACTCGCCTTCTGTGGTTTTCCATCGGGCAAACGTTGTGGATAGTACCTGGTACCTGGTACTTTTTTTGGTATCACCTCCGTCGAGGTTCCAAGGTGATACCAAAAGGTGACGTGAAACACAGCATACCACTGATTGGTCAGAAATGGCAGTGTCATGTGGCATTGCTATGACGACCAGCTACATTGACGGGGGTACTATCTGCAGTGGAAAACTAAGTACCTGGTACCAAAAGCGAGTAGAGTTGAGTAGAGTCGAGTCGAGTTGAGCCGGTACCATACGGTGGAAAAGCGGCTTTTATGGTCCCAGTAGCCTATGATTTTAATCAAGTTGCCAAACTTAGCTAGGGTAACATATTGAGTTCTGCATAATACATACACAAAATTTAATTAAGATGTTCCGAATCTTAAGTTAAGTATTATAATTAGGTCCTGTACCTCCATCAAAGATACAAGACTATCCAGGATCTATAACACTCATTCTCAGAGTCTGTGTGTAATTATAAGTTGTTTTGTCATATTGAGACGCTACTTCAGTGCAAGGATCAGTGCCAGCTTCAGGCAAGGATCAGTGCCAGCTGCTGCTGTACCTGTCTCCCCTGGCTGTGGTGCTGCTGCTCGTGACTGTGACAGCCAGTGGGCTGTGGGCCTGGAGACAGAGGAAGCAGAGCCCTATAGCACAGGTCAGATATTCAATACAACTGTCTCCTGAAATATATCAAGTATAATGCTGGAGTGAAGAATGTGCTTTCAGTAACTGGGAACTCGACCTTGCAATTATAGCGCGAGAAGGCGAGCCTGAACTTGGCGCGCAAGCACGTTCCTTATCTGTAAGCGATCAGTCATCAGGTGAAATCTATGGCGTCAATTTAATGCCAATAATCAGCGCGAACAGATATTCACTGCGCGAGCACAGAACCACTTTCACGCGTGTACATTTCAACACCGAGAGCAAAACAATGAGCCGTCCGCGAGGTTCTACTAGCTCCCGAAGAGCCACTTTCTCCTCGCGCGGAGTAGAATTGATTTTTGTCAGTGTGGGGGCGGAGACTTATGCTAATATGTTCACTGGTATGATTGGTCACTTTAAATACGAAGCCCATACACTTGCTATGCCTTCTAATGCCAATGTTCTTGTTAGCTAAGGGATGATATGGAGACAAGTTGTGAGCTGCCTACCGGAGACAAGTGAGGAGCGAGGAAAAAGTGGCTCTTCGCGAGCGAGGAGAAATATTTTGCGAGCGAGTAGAACTAGCTCGCGCGCGGCTCATGGTTTTACTCTCGGTGTTGAAATTTGCGTGCGTGAAAGTGGTTTTGTGCTCGCGCATTGAATGTCTGCTCTCGTGGCTGCTTGTTTTACTCGCGCAGTGAATATCTGCTCGCGCTGATTATTGGCATTAAATTGACGCCATAGAAATCAGACATCACTCTGTTCTGCAGACATGCCACATGTTCTCTGTCTCCTGCTCTTCGTGCTGTCCTGCAGTGAGTAATTTTATTTAAATTATTTTAATAATATAAATAATGTGTAATAAAATACGATGTGAATGTGTTCTTATTTATAAAATAATAATAAAAACACGTTAAATGTATGAGATATTTGTACAGTTTTAGGTATGCCTACATTTTTACAACAGTAATTTTTAATTGTACAAATAATTTAGAAACAAATAGGCATATTCGGTAACGTTCTACAAGTCTGTATGTAAAAAAGCAACGGTATAACAGGGAATGTACATAAGTACGTAAAAAGTAAAATTAAATAAAATTCCACTAAAGTGATCGTTGTTGTAAATAAATGAAGCGAGATAGAAAAAATTGACAATATAAGACAACGTGTGTCACAGTGAGGGATCAAGAATGTCGTAGCTCTTAGCCGGAGTCGTTTTGCATTCTTCTTTTTCATATATTCCATATGTAAACAATCAAACAGTTCATTATGGATAATGGAAAAGTTAGGCGAAGTCTTAAAGCATTTTGCCTTGTTGATAAGAATTTCACCCGTCAGAACAACATTGTTTAACAGAAATTATGAAATTAACATTATGTTTTCATCAGAGAAATTCATTATGTTAGTTTTCAACTATTCATGAAGATCATCCCTTGTATATACAAGAGAATAATATTTGAACTACTGTTTTAATCTCATCTGGACAAAAGATATAGGCCTATTATCATTTTCGCAATTACACCTGAGCCAGACGTATTTTTGGTAAGGTATATTCAGTTCAGTATATTGAAATTGATTCCTTCCACTGTAGAAGGAATCGGGAAGTGTAGGTAGGCCTACTTGCTTTGTAATCTTTTTATAATACACAGTACAATGTCCAGTGTTAATTCAAATCAAACAGTGTTGATTTAACTCTTATCAGAAAATATTTGTCCCACATTCCAGTTGAATTAACATTGGACATTTTACTGTGGATGGTTGGGGAAAATAGAGGTTATGGAGTTTCGGTTTGAGACCACTGTGTTTAGATCTGCTGTAAAACAGTCACGAATGAATCTGTGTGACAGTTTGTCATTATTGAAGGAAAGACCATTGATGAACAGAGGTGGAATAGATGGCGTTGTAGATGAGGTAGGTGCCTTTTCTGATATCTATCTCTGTTTATTGCAGCCAATTCTGTGACCTGCTCGCTCATATTCGCCACAACGGGCAAGGACGTCACACTCCGCTGCCAGTGTTCCAAGAACCGGAACTGTCACGAGGGGGTTATCCGCTGGGTTCGAATGGACTCGAATGAATCACTGCAAATTATAGATAATAAATGTGAGCAATCGCACTGCCGATTCGCCAACAAAACATTAAATGGCACTCAAGTTGTACTCCTGACGATTGCTCAGGTTGAACCAGGGGATTCTGGTCGATATTACTGCGTAGAGCACAACAAACGCGACATCCAATTTAACGACAACGGAACCCTTTTAATGGTCGGAGGTGAGTAGGGACCCCGTCCCCAAACAGTCCTTCTGCTGTCAAAAACTTCCATTGGAAAATATATCCTGGCTGCAGGCTAAAGTACTGTGATGTGAAAGGACTGTGATTTTGCCGTGTAACATCGTTTAGGAGTATAAAACTAGATCATGAAATGTTTGAAAAAAACATGCCAAACATGCCTCACTCATGACAGGCTAACTACACAGTAAAATGTTCAGTGTTAATTAAACCGGTGCCAAATGTACCTTGTTAAGATAATTAATACTGGACATGTTACTGTGTAGTATGTCTTAAGAAAGTAATCCATGTAAAAGTTGCACGCATGTCATTTTCTTAGAGTAGGCCGCAAGATCCGAAATATAGGCTATAGCAGGTCGTTGGGAAAACAGTGACCTGGGGGGATAATAAATGCACCCAACATTTACTGGCACCTGAAGATGCAATGTGACCTGTACCTGTCAATCAGGATGATTGTTGCTAGTTTATAGTTTCACTGATCATGTGTGATAAAATTAACTGAACTGTGAGCTATCATCCAGACAGTAGGGAGTATTTATGCAATCATGAAGGCACATTGTGCTTAAATTATTTAAAAGGTTTTCAGCAGGTAGTTTATTGATCTATTGTATTCTGTCCTTCCATTTCGTTATATATTAGTAGTCACTGAAATTATACGGAAACATAGAAAGATGGAGTATTATTTAACGTTTATTTGCCCTAATCTGTTGTATTGTTTTTGAGCAGATGTCTGGACAGACAGCAGTGAAGTGCATTTGCTGAATGAATGGACGGGTGAGGGTGCAAGCCCAGAGCTGGATTGGAGTGAAGCTCAAACACCAAACAGTAGTCAAGAGTTTATATTTGAATGGAGGAATGAGACTAATGCGAGTGCCCTTCTGGATGTACGGCACACTGAGTTGCGCTGTGTAGTGACCAGACTCAGTGCCCCCTGGGTAAATATCTACTGGCGGTCGACCCGCGAATCATGGAAAAAAACTGGCCAGACCTGGTCTTTGACAGACAACGAGAGAGGGTAAGTGGGGTTCAGGGAAATTCTTGCATTCAAATGGCCTGTTCTTATTTTGCATAAAAATATGCATTTGAGGGCTTCTGTTGGTGAAGTTGGTGAAGGCCAGGACCTCTAGCATAAACATAGCTATCGTAAGTCTCATATCATTACCTAACTGAAACCAGGAGTCCTCAGTGCAGGGCACATTGGGTCTCAATTGTAATAGAACATGCATATATAATACTGATAATCGTAATGTCACTAATTTTCATTTTTCTCACCTTATTTTATCAATGATGAGTAATTAAAATGATTGAATAAGGCCTGTCAAACCATAATCTCCTCAATATCTCTGAAAAAAAGTAGTTGCGTTGTTATGTGCAATAATTTCGTTTCTTTAATTGGACTAATGAAACAGGGTTTGAGGCTTGCTTATTCCAACCAGTGGCTTGAGATTATAAGGAAAGTAACTTTTTGTACAAGTAGTCTATGCTTCTGTCTAAATTCTTGCTTTATTATTGACAGGTACAGGATAGAGAGCCGGTTGCGAATTGGACTAAAAGTGAAGTCTGGCAGGGAGGATGAGGGGATGGATTTGGATAAGATGGTGGAAATGGATGAAGAATTGTGGTGTGAGGTCCAGGTTGGGGTGGATGTCTCTTTTCAGAGCCTAAATTTTTCATTCCGTCAGCAAACCCATACTGACCCTGGTTGCCAGGGGCGACATAGCTCAGGAGGTAAGACCGATTGTCTGGCAGTCGGAGGGTTGCCGGTTCAAACCCCGACTTGGGCGTGTCGAAGTGTACTTGAGCAAGACATCTAACCCCTAACTGCTCTGGCGAATGAGAGGCATCGATTGTAAAGCGCTTTGGATAAAAGCGCTATATAAATGCAGTCCATTTACCATATCACATTTTATCTAACTATCTATCTATCTATCCATCCCATTCTATAAATTTAAATGATATTCTATTGTGGGCATTCATTATATGCAAGTAAGTACATCAACAGACTGTGTGTATATATCCTATGTTGATGATAAATATGCACATGCTTGTGTGCAGAATGAGAACATATAGCACTGTGCCATATAATACAACAGCACCATCTTCTGTCTACTGATGTTTTTGCACTCAAAGCAGACTGCATGAGTTCATGAAGATTCCATGGCAATGGCCGACTGTAGCCTGCTGTACTGGATAACTAGATTCAACAATGAATATGCACAATATGTAATTGTACATTTAATAGAAAGTTTGTGTATAGTCACTATTATAGTCCAATATGGTTCTATGTGATTTTCAGAATGGTGCAATGGACTCCGATATGGTGAAATAGCCCTTTGTGTGCTCTGTGTGTGTCTTCTCACCCTGCTCATCTGTGACTGTCTCCGCCACCAGCACAAAGGTATGCTGTTCATGCTCCCCTAACACTGAAGGAGAAAATGTGTGAATGACATGCCAGTAAACACCACACAGAGACTGGAGCAGACATGAGGGGAAGCTGAGAGGTGTGGAACATAAAGTGCAGAGAGACCAACAGAAATAAAGAGGGGATTAAGAGGGGACAGCAATAAAACAAACAAAAAAAAACGGATTAAGGGAGATAAACTGAAATCTTAGTAAGGGACTGAAAAGGAGAGAAGGGCCAAACAAAGGGGAAATGGAATGACTGAAATAAATGACTGAAATTACAGGAGTGTTACTCTCCTGTGTTTCAGGTTCAGAACCGCCAGCGACCGAAATGTCAACAACATTGGACTCTTGCGTAAGCATTTTGCATGTTCCCTCACATTAACAGCATCATTCAATAACAGAATGAAGTATTTAATTCAACTGAACTAACAAGTCATATTTATGCATGTCTTTGCAGAGAGATGTTGTCTTATCAGACATCAACTATGCTCATCTGGATTTAAAGAATCAACCCAAGACAGAGAGAAGACAAAGACAGAAGAGCAGACAGGAAAACAGTCATGAAGACGGACTGGTGTACAGCGAAGTGGGACACAAACATGTTTGAAGATTACAGCATGGGTTAAAGATGGAAAGAGACATTCACATGCCTTCAGAAGAAGAAATACAGAAAGTCTCACTGATACTACAGGAACTCCCCAGGGAAAAAAGGACAGAAAGGCAAACAAAGACAGGCAGATCTGTCCAGTCATTTAGGTTTTGAATATCTTGTGTTTGTCTCTCAGTGTAAACTTGCAGTGTTTGTGATTTTTTCCAGACCTCCTAATTTTGGGGATGCATTAACAGAAATGCATGTGTCTATAAGAGCAGTGCTTCCTAAAGAATTATTTTGACCTATGATCTATCACTTGAAGATCTTTTTTTCTGCAGCATACCAAAATGATACAATGAATATGCTACTTGTCGCAATGTTGCCTTATTATCCTGCTGATCAATGAGAAATGCGCGAAATGTGCTGAATTTATCTAAAGTGAACTGTTTGGTCAATTACTTTTTTTACTTAGCTCATGTTTTATGCAATGAATTAGTCATTTAAAATTTTCATGTTTTTTTTCTCACCCCAAAATAAATTCCTGTGACGCTAACTGTGCATCGTGTTTCTGCTGTCTGGAAATTAAAAGATCTGCTGTAATTATAAAGTAGATTCTGAGACCTGTGTTACTACCAGGTATTAAAGGGTTATGCACATACTATATGTACAAAATTATTTGTTTCAGCCCAGGTATTCTAAAGTGGAGATAGCTTGTTCGTATTGAAGCACCAGTATTGTCTTGCCCTGTTGAATAACCTATTTGCTCACAAAACTCATTCTTCAAGTGAAGTCAATCCTTTTTTGAAGTTACCCAACTGTCATTTAGTCAGTAGCTGGATTATTTACTTTGTCACACTCTTAGAAAAAGGGTACAAAATTACCGAAAGTACACTTGTGACTGGAGTGGTACCCAAATTTTACATAGAAATCGTACCCCTAACCAGCAATAGATAATTAATTTGTACCTTTTTTGCTTGTAAAAGCTACTTATTAGTACCCAAATATAACATTTGTAGTTTCAGGGTACATGTGGGAAATTTGTTCAGAAATGTCCCTCCATTGTACCTTTATTTCCAAGAGCACATGCTGAGTTGGGAAGCCTTCTGAAAATCACATGGTGAACTTCTCAAGTTTGCGCTGCTGTGGCCACTGCCTGGATGTGCAGCGTAAATGGGAATGATATCCATCTTGTTAGAAAGAGGAGGAAATAAAATATGCAGTGAAAGATGTGGCTCAGGAAGTGAACCGGATCATTTGTGTCATTATTGAGAACGAGCAGAGGAGGAAATCGACCTCAAACTATTTGTAAGTGTGGCTCAATCTCAATAAATAAGTTTCTGGTGGGAAAAAGAGTGTTGGGGTGTTGATAAATCTGGTAAAAACACACAGATATAAAAGCATGCTGTTTCTCAATGCATAGGTTACAATTTCTTCTTTAAAGTTCACACAGGAAATAATTTATCAAAAATTATGTTTTGCTAATTAAAATCTTAGAATCTTAAAAACGTCAATCGAATATGCTTAATGCCTTATTTAATAATAGTTTTGGGGTATTTTCAAATATATCAATTATTTTTTCAATTTTAAAAAATGGTTCAAATGAAATTTTCAATTAAAAATATCCCAAAAATCATTTGAGAAAATTACTTATTTTTAATTTAGAATTTTACTCTGAATTTACTCTATTGAGCCTAATTTCGTCCAAATCTAGAGGGGCATCGCTCCAAAAAAAAGCATTTTAGGGGCCCTGCCTGCGTTCAACACGCTCCATCGGTTTCACGAGCGCGCCCGTCAGCTAAGGAGAGAGACGTGAGTGTGAACGCGCGAAAGAGGAGGAGGAACTGGGGAAACGGATTCGAACTCCGATAGACCGAAGAGAGACGACAGCACGGATTTCCTGTGGGATAAGTGGACGGGCCTCGCTGCTAAAACGGTAAAATAAATGCATACATAGCACCCTATCTGTCTGCAGATAACGATATCAGACACGCTTGTTCGCTGAACCGTGTCATTAAAACGGTGTAACCTACTTCAGTAACGTTACAGTACTCCCCTGTCTTCCAGCACTCTGCACACATTCTTTTCCATTTTATCGGACAGCTATAGAAAGCTACCGTTAGCCAACAGCTAGCGAGTAAGATGGCGGTCGTTTTGGTTATACGCAGGGCAATGTTGGCTTAAAATGGCGGAGTCCAGTCGATGAATATGGAGTGAAATCGCTTGGATACACAAAGGTGTTTGGCATTGCAGCACTGCGTCTTTCATTTATCGAAATTATACAGTATGTGGTCGAAATATATAAAGCCATATTTTCCAAAATATGATCAGATAGCTAACTTAGCCACCTAGTCTAGTTGGCTAACTAGATAAATAACATTCGCTCAGATGTGTCTGTCCTGAACTTAAGTAAATCATCGAAGTACTAACGTTGATGTATGCCCCTCTACTAATTTAACGTTACTTGCTACACGTCCGCATAATCCGTAGCCACGCACGAAACATGCTAAAGTTAGTCGTCCTAGTGCGGGTGCACATTTCAAAGTTGCTAACGTTCGTCTACGTAGGAAGACCTAAACATATGTAGCCGTGGTTAGTCTTTAGACTATATAGCTAGTTGGCTTACATTTGCCAAAATTGCTCATTTACGATGGTCAGTTAGAAAATCAGTTAACGCGCCACCAAATTGACTGCTAGCTAGCTACAACGATAGTTTGCAGTGCTAGCTAGCGCTAAGGTTGTAACTTCGATGCAGGATCCTGGTGGTAGCTAGTTAGTTAGCTCAGGAAACTTTGATGTGTTGTTGCAGATTCGGGGTTGATCAATGGGCAACTAAACTGAGTTTAATGCTAGTAAGCTGTCAACGCCCACTTTGTTGTTGGCTGGCTTGCTTGCTAGCTAGCTAGCTAGCTAGCTAACACAATGTAGCTACACATGCTGGCACTGTTTTTGTATTAATAACACTAGATAAAAAGCTAGCCAATGAACCCCTCCACAATGTTATCACATGGCTGTTCTTTCATTTTATGTTTTGGGCTGGGCGAGCCATCTAACATGGCATTTCAGAGGCGACGCCTCAAGAATAAGACTTTCTTTATCAAGCAATTTGCATTTAAACATTTATAATACTACGGAGTTAAAACTTTTTTTTTTTCAAGGTAGCTATATTTACTTGATATATGTTGTTTGAAACGTGGTGAGTTTTACCTGCTCGTTGCATGTGGATACCTAAAGGAATGGTTCACTTGCTGGGTTTCTTTGAACTAATTTCCATTTTAACATTTAAATAATACAATTTAAAAAAAGCTCCAGAAAGTGAACCAACTATTTATATTACTCCTGGTGGTGCTGAACAATGGTTAGAGGACTGGATACTGGTCCTGAGCGTTGCATGTAGTTTTCTGGTTTTCACTCGTTAGTGCATTTTAAAATTTTTATTTTTTATAACAGTACCTACTGTTGCATTATGGCAGATATTGGATCTTGAGCTTGCTTAGTCTTGTTAGTAGTTGTTTTGGGAATTGATATGAATTCCGTCGTTTCTGCAGAAGGCTTTGTGCTTAAAATTTTGACCAAGCATGTGTTTTAAAAAATAATATTAGCGAGTGGTCATATATTATCGAGACGCACCGCCCTGTTTTGCAGTTCTTGGTGATATTTTGGCAGTTGTTTGCTTGTGCTAAAACTGAGAGCAGCAGCTGAGAGAGAGAGAGAGGGTTTGTGAGGGCGTGCAGACAGGTGTGAGGTACAAACCGCTTCAGTTTAGAAAGCGCCCTTCCCCCACGCGTCTGCGTCTCTTCCTCGCCTGGGTCCCATTTCTGTGGTGAGGGTGTTTGCTGGGTCACGCTCCCTCCCCTCCCCCACCTCACTCTCCATCTCCTCAGACACACGCTCATTTATGCGCACACACACTCGCTCAAAACGAGGTGTCATTTTGGGCTGGCAGTTTGCTGCAGGTTTCCGGGCTCTGAACCCTATTTTGCATCTCATTGCTTTATAATTTTTCAGAACGGAATGTTCCTGGTTTGAGTTTATTGTGACCTGATTTTGACGGTTTGAATTTGGAAAATGGCTCAGAGTGCATAATACATAGCTGCCCTTGTCTTTTACTTTTTCCTCTCCAACATTTTCTCTCTTTCCCATTCGCCCCCATCCTAATTTCTCCTCCTCTCTGCCACTTTATTGCACCTTATTTAAAGTTATGGTGTGTTTATTTTGCTTCTTCCTTGCCTTCCATCTCCCATATGCCCTCTACCTAACTAATTGCAGTTTTATGCTTTTGGGTTGTCCAGCTCCTCTCTGCCCTGCCTCTTTTCAATACCTTCAGGTTTGAGGTGTCCCTTTGTGACACACACACACACTGCCTTGTTCTGTTAGTCGTGCTGATGGTTATCTATGCTTCCTCTTGTGTTCGTGTAGGGCCTATATCAAAGAGTTTTGTGGTGATTTACTTCATCTCTATTTCACTAATGAACCTTGTAATAAAAAAGAAAGTCAATGGATTCATGTAATTTTCAAATAATATTTGGACCCAATTGTTATTTACCTTCATATCTGTTGATACTTGCTGCTGGTATGGCCTTGAAATTTGTATGAAAGTGCATTCTAAATGGAATTAAAAAGGGTTTAGGAAGTCTTAAATTTAGCTTGTTGAAACCTGCTGGTACCCTGCTCTGGCTCCTCACTTGACCTCACCTCTCCGCTTGTCCTCCTCTCCCCTGTCCCAGATGCCTCACACCAGAAGGTATCCGTCTCCGGAGCGGGCCAGCCGGGGCAGCTACCAGGACCGGTACCGCGGACGCAGGGACCGGCGGCAGAGATCCCCTTCCCTGTCCTCCAGCGGTGAGCGGGAGAGGAGAGGGGGCGGCGACCGGCGTGAGGACAGCTACCTGCGCTCCAGGAGGTCAGCGTCCTAAAAAAAAAATAGAGGAACCCAGTACACTTCGCCTCTGTAGTCCTAATGCGATCATTCAGCTGCTGCACTGTGCAAGCATGCTGAGCCTGTGGGTTTTAAAGCTCTTGATCTCGTATACGTGCCTCTGAGCTGGAGTTAGCAGCCTGTGGGCCTCCCAACGCACGGATCTCGCTCAAACATGCCGGTCGATAGAAAACAAGGATTCAGTCCCAGTCGTGGTTGCGATTAAAATTAATTGGATAACTGAACTGCATATGTTCTTAGTGAGTGAGTCCATGATGTTTCTTTTTGGGCATTCAGTCATTTACAGTTTAGGTGTAGAATCGATAATTTAGTATGGTATTTGTGAAACAAATTTCTTATATTCAACGAGCAGATGGAATATACTTATAGAGTGGTGTGAGTGCTTCTGTTTTTTAAAGTTTATTAGCCACCCTGTTGAGATTGCTTGCTATGTCTCTCCCCCTCCCGCTTGAATTTCGCTGCTTTTCTCCCCGCCGCAGCTATGACAACCGCTCCGCAGATCGCAGGCCCTACGACCGGCGGTACTGCGAGGGCTACAGGCGTCTGGACTACAGCCGCGAGCGCGAGCGGGCGAGAGAGAGGGACCGCGAGCGGGAGAGGGAGCGCGCCGCGCCCGAGGGCTACTACACGCGCGGAGACGCGGCCGCCCGTCCCTACGACTACCGGCGCGACAGAGGGCGGGAGCGGGAGCGGGAGGAGTCGTACGGCCGGACGGACAGCAGGCGTAAGCACAAACGAAGGAGGCGTAGAACCAGGTCCTATAGCCCGTCCACTTCGGTGAGTTCTGCCTGACCCGCGTCTCTCTCTCTCTTTCCTGCTCCCTCGCTCTCCTTTCTTTCTGCCTTTGTCGCTCGTCCTTTCCCATGTTTTCTTCCCTTAAGTCTTCCCCATAACACCATTTTGTCCACAGCCCCTGGGCTCGGTAAGTAGTAAACTTTTCCTCATGTCTCAGTGTTCTTGTTTTTTTTTTGGTATTGGAAATCTGTTTTTTTTTTTTTCATTGCTGTTGAGAATAAGCAAATGTTTCTGAATGAGGAGCAAACTATTTTACTCAGTATTCTTACAGTTCAGTCTAGAACTGTGAGTCTAATCTGTCGACTCACATTTTCACACGCTAGCCTTGACACTAAGCTACCCAAACTGTGTGAGCATTATACTTGTGTTCTGTGTGCATATAATTAGTATTTGTGGCATGGATGTTAAGTTGCACTTGTGAGCAAACACTGAGCAGTGTGATCACTGAGTCCGCTTTAGCCAGGTTGCCATAGCTGATCACGGAGCCAATTTTAGCCAGATTGTCATAGCTGACGACTGAGTTTGCTTTAGCCAGATTGTCATGGCTGATGACTGAGTTTGCTTTAGCCAGATTGTCATGGCTGATGACTGAGTTTGCTTTAGCCAGATTGTCATAGCTGATGACTGAGTTTGCTTTAGCCAGGTTGTCGTAGCTGATGACTGAGTTTGCTTTAGCCAGATTGTCGTAGCTGATGACTGAGTTTGCTTTAGCCAGGTTGTCGTAGCTGATGACTGAGTTTGCTTTAGCCAGATTGTCGTAGCTGATGACTGAGTTTGCTTTAGCCAGGTTGTCGTAGCTGATGACTGAGTTTGCTTTAGCCAGATTGTCGTAGCTGATGATCAGTTTTAGCCAGTCCGCCAAGCGTTTCTCTACTGTGGCCCTTCTCAGCCCATCTTCTGTGAGCTCAGCCTGTTATCAGCTGTGGTTAAGTATTGCGCGGTCACATGACCAAACTGGGGTCAGCACCGCTGCCTAATTAATGCTACTTGTGCCCTTAGGGCCTGTCCACCGTCTTTCACGGCCAGTCAGATCGAGCAAGTTCACGCACCCCTCATTTTTTATAATTGATTATGAACACATTTACGTGTGATACATCTTTGAAAGAGAACTTTGCTTCTGGTGTGGGCAGTCACTCTTCGAGGTGCAATTTTAAAACGAACACAAGGAGCTTAATTCATATTTATATTTATGAAAATGAGTCCCCTGGTGTGGTTGGAGATAGTGGTGACTACGGTTAATGATCGTTGTTTTGCTCATTCCCTCCAAGTATTTTGCAGCAAGTGGCTGCCGAGCAGCTGGTAGATTTACTTGGGTGGTTATCTCGACTATTCATATTTAACCCCCTGTAGTGCGCGTTGGAAAGTATAATCACCTTCAGAGACGATGGTATCTGGGGTTATGTGCCATGGCTTCTGGAGGCAGAAACTGGATCCTCCGGCTCCGTTCTCAAAGTTTTGATTCTCCTTGCCGCTTTTTCCCCGGGGAGTCATGACCGGGGTTTATTATTAGCATGTGTCTCAGCTCTCACCCTCTTTCCCTTCGCCCTCCTCATATCGCTCCCTCCCTCTCCCTGCTCTCCACCCTCTCTGTCCTTTCCCCGTTCTTTCTCTTGCTCTCTCTGTCTACCTCCTAATCACCACTTTCCTGCTCTTTCCGCTGTCTCCTTTTCTTCTCTCCCCCTCTCTTAACCTCCCCCTCCCCGCTATCTCACTTTCTCCTCTGTTAGCGTTTGTATCTTCCTGCTTTCTGTGCTTTTCTCTCCCTCTCTCTTCCCCCCCCCCCCCCCCCCCCCCCTTTCCTGTCCCTCCCCGTGCGCAAGAGCGATGGGCAAAACCGAGCTGTATTCGGTGTATAAGACCTGCGTCGGCTGTGTCTGCCTGTGCCTGTCTGTGAGTACCGGTCTCCTCCCCCCCCCTCCCTCCCCTTTCCCCCCCGCTCCGCCGCTGTGTGTTCCTGCTCTAGCTCTGCTAAGAGTGAACCCTCCCGCTGGCCTTCCTGTCGCCTCCCCGTCTCCTCGGCTCTGCATGCAGCCTAACTAACCCCCCCGCTCTGCCTCCGCATGCTCTCTGTGTACGCTCTCCGCTCCGGTCCAGTCCGAGCCTCCTGCCTCTCAGCTCCTCAGGCACCGATATTAATAACAGAGCCTTGTGGATATAAATAGGCTGGAGAGAGCTCCTCTGCATTTCCCTTTTAGCCCTTAGCCTTAGTGTGCATTTCAATTAGGGTAAGAGCTCTTATGGTGACTGTGGTGTAGCTCTGGCTAAATCGAGCAGAACTCAGCTACAGTGCGAGGAATAGCAGGGTAGGGCTGTAATGTGGATATTTGTGCAACTGTGTGATCGTGTGTGTGTGTGTGCTAATGTCATTGTGAATCAGGCTCACTCCAGCTACAGACCTGTGCCCTGTTGGGCACTGTCTGTGTGCGTGTGTGTGTGTTTGTGTTTTATCACACACAACTCTGTTGGCTCCAGAACAATGGAGTGAGGGATGGGGTGCAAATGCTGCTGATTTTGTTCTCAAAGTACTTCCAACTGTTTGAATTATGTTTGAATATCACTTTTGCTTTCAAATAATCCCCCCCCCCCTTTTCTATCTAATTATTTCTGAAATGTTTGTGCATCCATTCTGCATTTTCTGACTCATTGTTTTTTCTGTAGCGGTTATGAAAAAAAGAAAATGTTGCATTTTTATTGCTCTAATCTCATTTAATAATTTTATGCATTCATGGATGTCTCTGTAGACTTTCGTTTTTGTTTGGTAGGAGCAGCAGATAAAACGGTAGAGAGAGAGAAAGGTGGGAGACAGACGGAAAGCAGTGGGAGGAATGTGATCTTTGACTTGTTCCCTTGCACTATATCCTTATCGTTGTGTATCCCTCACGCGGTGTGGTGTCAAATGACTCGCCCTATGACCGCCCATTCTACCTACAACTACACCGCCTCCTCCCGCTGTCGCCGTGGCAATGGCTGGCCCTCTCCCCGCGCCCCCCCCCCCCTCCCCGGCTGTGTCGTCCTCGAACCCTGGCGGGCCGCAGCGGACCAACAGCCGGACGCGGGCGTTGAGTGTGAGGGACGACGAAGAGGGGCACCTGGTGTATCGGAGTGGGGACGTCCTGCAAGAGAGATGTACTCACTGCCACTACTTTATCGTAACCCTTCTCCATATCAGCACATCCATAGAGCATTAAGAGGAAAGGGATTACCCATAATGCAGTTCTGCCTGCTTCTCTTCAGCTGAAGTGACGGATCACTTTGTGTAGTACACACAAAGGTGCATTCTAGATGGAATTTATTTGTCAGGATAGATTTAGTTTTTTTTCTTCAGCATATATGCTCCAGCCGTGTATATAAGTATTAGATTTGAAGTGTTCTGGGGTTTTTTTTTTTTTGGTTTCTTTCAATGTCTTTTAAAATTGAAAGCAAAAGGCAACGGGTTCTTTTAAAATATAATTTATTTTCAAATCAGTTTCACAATGTGATTAATTTTCCATTCCTCGTCTTTCATTAATCACTGAGCTCCCCCCCCCTACCCAGACCTCTAAAACCAGCTTCAATTAACCTACTTCTAATGAAACATGCCAGTCATCTGATACAGGCCAGACCTCCCTCTCCCAGTCCAGCAGTCTTATGTTCTCACAAGTCTATTTAAGAGCACGGTCACAGAACAGATTGGGAAGAGAAAAAGGCTGCCTGTTTTTTCTTCTTCTCTTTTTGGTTGTGTAGTACTTTTTCCTTCCTTCAGTCAGCCTTGAACACCTGAAAATCTGCTTTTTTCCCCAAGGGAGAAATGAGAATCCTTTCAGTTGAAAGCCAGCCCCTCCTCTTCTCCCTCTGTCCCTCTGCTCTCATCAGTTTACTCACTTCAAAAGAAACGATTGTCGGCTTTTTTTTTAAAGTTTTTTTTTTAACTCAAGCAGTGGTGTCTGTGGTGAAGGATGGAAAAAATCTACGATAGGAAAAGGCCTATTTTTTAAAAAAATTTATACTTCAGATGTGTGTTAACATCTATCGCTCCCACCCTTTCCCCCAAAGTCCCATATAGTGCACCCAGCCACTGCAGGGGATAATGTGTGTAGCGCCCGTTTAGGAAAAAGTGTACGGGTTGGGTGGGTGGCATTCGCCAGTATCAGGCCCTAACAGTGAGAGGGAGTATTTTCCTACCAGGGGAAGGGAGGCCCAGCCTCCTCTGAGTGTGAAAATGGCTGTTCTTACTGCCTGTTCCTCTTGCAGTGTGTCACCGCTGTTCCGCACTTCTTAACCAGTTCTCTGTGTCTGTCTCTGTCTCTGTCTCTCTGTGTCTGTCTCTCTCTCTGTCTCTTTCTCACGGCCCCACTCGCGCAGATGAGGTTGTGAACACGTTGGGGGAAGGCACCTTTGGGAGGGTAGCGCAGTGCGTGGACCACCGCAGGTATGACACTTCGCTTCTGAACGAGCTTCCGTTGTAGAGGGTGCATTTGAACAGTCAACCGCAGCCTTGTGAAAACCCACATTTGCAGACCTGCCAACCTGCATGCATTTTGTGTACCGACCACGCAATTCTTGGTAAAAATACGCAGGTACGAAATGCCAGCTGAAACTACGCAAACAAAAAATATATATATATTATTGTAATTTAATTACGGAAAACAACCAATTAATACAAAACAATACCGTACATTTATTCGGTATTTAAACTACATCCCTCGGATTGAACCAGATGCTACGACCTTGTGCTTGTGGTTCTGTAACCCCTCCCCGACCCACTCAACATCCACTGATACGCAGCGGTACTTTATTATCCACCGAGGCGTTACGCTGCGTTGCTGAGGTAAAGTGGGGAGTAATAATCAAGCACAAAAATGTGACCGTAATATTAACACATAAATCGGTAAAACATGTTCGGTAACTTTACGAGATGATGCATTTCAAGGGGTATATCCTAATGAGATAAATTTGTGGTTATAGTTAGCCGTAGTAGTAGCTCGCAAGCGATTTAGTCTCGTTACGAGACGTGTGAATAACTGATGGAGTAATTTAGCTGCAGTAACTCAAACGCTACGTAGACTCGCTGTTCAAACTTTGAATCGCGCACGCTCTTTTGGAGCAAAGTGACCATTGCAAAGGTGTTTGACTATAGACTGCTAACGTAGCAAATAATTCCTATTATTGCAGCCAGTCACCCGACCAGCCTTGCAGTTAGAAAATAGTCATGACGTCAGATGACGAGGATACTAACTAGGAGAGAGAGAGCAGCAGACCTACTAAAAAGAAGCGAGTCCATGCCTCCCAGAAGTTCCTCGCAAAATATCAGGAGCAATGGCCGTGCCTCCGCCCCTCAAAACTTCCGCACCATGCATTTTGCACATTGTGCAATTATGATTTTGACATTAGCCACCAAGGAGCTTCAGGTAATAATTTGGCTAAACCTCTAGATACAAAAGCCTACATTCCTAGATAATTTTTCAATTGAATACTATTTTTTTCATTAGGCCTATATGATGTGTGCCTATATAAGCTGATTTAATTATTTAATTGTAAAATAAAAATGGAAATCATGAACAGAAACTTGGTTTTATTCATAATTGATAGTGTTTTACATCACAACATAAGCTTTTTTTACATTACAAGTTTCTGTAAATACTTGAAAATGAAAACATGTTACAATATACAAAATAAATAATTTCCATTTTTATTAAATAAGTGAATGCAATTCACTTGTGGTTATCAGTTTGTATAAGCACACACATCATATAATGAAATATTAATCATGAAAAAATTGTTTTAAGCAGGTGTACTCAAACTTTTGACTTGAAAGTATATCATAATATAGCCCAGTGCAGTGCAAGCAATATTTTAGAATCAGGTCAAATTATACAATTTTGCCTGATCACTTCAACAGTCAAAACTAGAATTAAGAAGAAAGGCTTGTGTGTGCGTGCAAAGTGAAGTGGTGCGAAAGCATGTGAACTAAGCGTTACACTGACTGTTGTGGTACTCAAAATATTTTCCTAAGGTTGGCAGGTCTGTGTTTGTATATTTAAATCCAAATTTACATCTAAGGGGAGATGGGTCAAATGAGATGTGAACAGGTACACGTCGTTTGTATCGTTAGCCTATAAGTTTCAGACTGCATTCATTATGCGTATACTTTTGTATGTGTTACATTTCGGAACTGATGGTGGCTAAAAAATAAAAGATTTTACGAGATCTCAGAGCTCTTTGCCTGCCATGGAAAGATTTACCTCATACAGCCGTGGTGTTCGGAGAGTAAAGTGGTGTTGTGTGTGGTGTGTGGGTGTGTGCGTGCGTGCGTGTGTGTGCACGTGTGTGTGTGTGTGTGTACCTCAGGGGTGGATCCCGTGTGGCCCTCAAGATCATTAAGAATGTGGAGAAATACAAGGAAGCAGCACGACTGGAGATCAATGTTCTGGAGAGGATCAATGAGAAAGACCCAGAGAACAAACAGTGAGTTCCGCCATCATCATCTGTATCTACATGAGCCCATATCATCTGCATCTACATCATCTGTATGTACATCAGCCTATGTAACACTCGAGGCTGAGAAGGTTCTGGAATATGGAATTTGTTTGAAGTCAGAAACTCAGTTGAATTGACTCATAATTTTGGTGGGGGGGAAAACTTTGCTGAATTGAATAACTGAATAAGCACATAGTCTAAATATAGACTGTGCACTGCATGTACCCAACCAAAGGTATTTGTAGTCATTCGTTTTTTTACGAGACAGCCCTTTTTATCTGTTTGCACAGTTCTTTTGACTATTGTATGATTATTAAAGTCAACCACCAGGGTGTGCTGTTACTGTATATTATAATCCTGTGGCATGGATGCCTGTTGCTTTTCTCAGGTGCAGCATGTCTCAGTACAGGAGATACAGACCTCAGGGTCTGCTGGTTTTCGCTGTTCCTCAGCACTAAATTTATAATTATAGCCGTTCTTTACTCAATTAACTTGTTTCTCCTGGTCTCTCGGGTCAGAGTTAGTTGCTGATTTTAAGGTGAAAATGAAAACCAGCAGACCCTGTGGCCCTCCAGGATCAAGAACCCCTCCGTGTTAAGTTTACGAAAAGGGGGGTTGGGCACACTAAACTTGGAAGCGTAACTTTGTCCTGTCGTGACTCGGTACGCCATTACCGACCTACAGAGTGAGCGGTGGTGACAAGCAGCCGTGCCGTCCTGCGTTTGCGTCGTCTGTCGCGTGCCCTTTCACCCACGCACTGCTGAATGCAGAACCGCGGCGCTTTCGTTTGCTGGTCTGTGCTCCTGGTTTTTTGGGCTGTTGCATTAAATCTGCCCCCCCCCCCCCTCGTGATTAAGCAATGGCGCTTCCCAAATAAGTAGGAGGATATCATTTCAAACATGAGGCTAAATGGACTCTCTGCCTGCCAGCTGGCCTCCTGCCCTTTTGTCCTTATGGGGCGCGGCGGTGATGGTGTTCCTGAAAAGCGCACCGCCCTGCGAACGTGAATTTCGCCCTCGGGTTAAAATGACGACGGAACCGTGAGCCTCACAGTACTGTGGCAGAGTTATGAGCGCCTTTTTTAAAATCCTATGAACCGATCAGATCCAGTTTTCATAGGCTGATATGGCATTTTTTGATTCATTTTGCTGAGAAACCACCTCACCTGCCTTATTTTCTTGGAGGTACATTAAACTGCGTGATTGAACTCAGTGGGACCCGAGGGAAGGTGGATACACGTAAGATCAGATAATCAAGTGACAGTATTTCATAATGAGGTCGAGTGAGCCACAGAGTCTTCATGTGGCTGATTTCTCACATGCTGTAACTACACCATGGCAGCAGACTGAAATCAGCCACATGAAGATTCTTTTCTTTTTTTGTGGGGGGGGGATTTTCAGCTTTATTGGACAGGACAGTGTAGGGAGAGGAAGAACGGAGAGAGAGAGAGAGAGGGAGAGACGTGCGACAAAGGTCGCGCGGTCGGACTCGAACCCCCGCCGTCGCGGCTCGCAGTGAGCATGTGGACAGTGCTCTACAGGCACCCTGCCAGATGAAGATTCTGAATCGGGAAACTTCATTATTCCTTGTTGACGGTACTAAAAAACCAATCGCATTTGGCAGGAGTCCAGCAGTCCTAGCTTGCACCGGGAACACATGCATGGATGTTCCGTTAATGTGCAGCGTTCAGTCGAGAGGTGGCGTTTCGCCAGGCTGTCCGTTTCCATTAGGAATTGACATGGTCATATAAATGAGGCCGTGGGATAGTCCAGTAGGTGGCTTATGCGGGAGGTTGGTGTGAAAAGAGGCCCATGCCCTTATTTACAGCCCTGTTACATGAACACGTCAGACACTCCTAAGATAAGAGTTATACTTTTTTTTTTTCCTCTACTCGCACTTCATAGATATCCTTTCAGAGATTAGCTGTGCGCCAGGCAGGGATGTACAAGGGGTGGACGGGGCCGCATTACACTCAGGTCACACACACGCGGGAGCCGGAGTGCACCGCACAATGGGCAAATTCAATTTGGACTTGAGAAAACAGGATGAAAAGACGGCCCGGTCGCGCAGCCTCGGCTTCAAAGCAGCGCCACAGCCCGCATCTGGTCTCGTTCCGGAGGGGCGAGAACACCTTTGAAGTGGCGCACGCACGCAGTTCGCTGTGTGTCTGCGTGACTGTCACGAGCCTCGGTTGGGCTGCTCAGCCTGTTGGCTCCCGTAGCAGAACGGTCTTAGAATATTAATACGGTAAGTTAAGAAGTGAGGAGGGATGACACGGGTGATGTATTCATAGCTTTGGTAGGAGGTGGTAGGGCGCGATGGCACTACAGAGGCAGAAATTTGCTTTAGGAGGCTGAATGCCAGCAGTGTTTCCAGCTGGTTTGGAAAATAAAGGTATTTGTCTTTTGGAACAGCTGTTCGTTTTTTCACGTGGTCTGAACCAGTACGGCAGTAATTCATATTCTGAGATGCTGTGGTTTTGAAAACACACATTTTCTGTCTGCATTGTGGGTTTATGAGATTTTGGGGATTTTATTCCCCACGCGCAGCTCCTTGTAGGGAAATGCATTTCACCTACAATCCCAGCCAGCTGAGCATCGAGACCCGGGCAAGAAAAACCAGCTCCAGAGAGGAGCAGTTATTTTTATTTTCGTATTATTATTTGAACAGTTCGATGATAATGGTGACTCAGACCGGTTGATGCACTTGCCAGGAATTCAAGCTGTGCGCCGTAGCGTAGATTTTACAGCTTCAGACTTGGCCTGTGCCATTAGCCAATCAGGAACTGTCGTGCGCTGTTGCTGGGCTAAGCGTTCTTCGCACTGGCAGGGGCCGTGTGGCCTCGTGCTGGCCCAGGCTCCTCTGCTTACAGCTGCACGAGCTCCCGCCAGCCGCGCCCCACGTGCCCACGGCCTGCCAGCTGCTCTGAGCGACAGACCCGCCTGCCCCTGCGTCCAGCGCCAGCTCTCCTGCAGCGCCTCGTGGCGCCTAGTTTGGGGAAACATGGACTTGCTCCTCAGGAGGCGCATCACAGAAGTGCCAGAGCTTTAGCTGACAGCCAGTGATATTAGTCCCCATCGACGCCAGCAGTCACCTCTGTTATCAGATCTGCATCGCTGCCAACTAGGCGTAAGAATGAGATGAGAAAATTGTACTAGATGTAAGAAATATGTTATATAACAAATGACTGGTGATTATAAGTCTCTAAACAAAAAATGACAAAAAACTGTTATCAGTGGCACGGGCTCAGTGTTTGACTCCGCCCCCTTCTCTTCTCCCTCCCCAGTCTGTGTGTGAAGATGTACGACTGGTTCGACTACCACGGACACATGTGCATCTCCTTCGAGCTGCTGGCGCTCAGCACCTTCGACTTCCTCAAGGAGAACAACTACCAGCCCTACTCCGTCGGCCAGGTCCGCCACATGGCCTACCAGATCTGCCAGGCGGTCAAGTGTGAGTACGCACACGCCTGCCTGCACATGCACTCGCATGTGCACATAAGCACAAACGCACAGACACGCACACATACACACACGCACGCACGCACTCTCACGCTCACACACATGCTCACACGCACAAACACATACACATGTGCTCACGCAACTGCATGCAGAAATACACAGACATACACACACACAAGCACATCTCTCCAGATAAGCGTGTGTCTGTCTGTCTGCGCGTGTGGTCGGATTGTGATGTTTTCATTGCACCTGCAGTTCTCCATGACAACAAGCTGACGCACACCGACTTGAAGCCAGAGAACATCCTGTTTGTCAACTCCGACTTCACCATGACCTACAATGTGGAGAAGGTGAGGGGGCCGGGTGTGAGGGGCTGATGGAAACGCTCTCGGTTTCGCTTCCTGGCCTAATGCCACCGCAGGTGGGGAGAGGGGTCTGTCTCGTCGCAGTAATGCTGCGGCTGAGATTAGCACCTCCCTGCGCCCCTGGCTCATAAGGTCATAACGCCTGTCGGTCGGTAGCATCCGTCACGCTCTTTCTGCGTGACTGGGGTGCGTCTCTAGTCCGCGGCGTTGCCATCTTTGCCGAGCCCCTGCCCTGCTGAGCTGCTGAACGCTCCGGCTGTCCCGGCTGCGTCGCTGCGTTCTCGTCGCTCTCTGACCGTGCCGTCTCTCTGTTCCTGCCAGGAGTGTGATGAATGCTATTGACAGTTACTGTGCCCAATCTTAGTGTGGTTCATAGTCTGTCATTGTGCCCCTATCATGAGGTTTATGCTGTGGAGAGTTATTGTGCTCTCATCCTTGTGTATTTTTTAGCATTGACAGTTACTGTGGCCCTGTGCTCGTGTGGGTTTTAGCATTGACAGTTACTGTGGCCCTGTGCTCGTGTGGGTTTTAGCATTGACAGTTACTGTGGCCCTGTGCTCGTGTGGTCTTTAGCATTGACAGTTATTGTGCTCGTGTGGTCTCTGACGCTCTCTCGCTGTCGTCTCCCCTCAGAAGCGGGAGGAGAGGACGATTACGAGCACGCTGGTGCGGCTGGTGGATTTCGGCAGCGCCACTTTCGACCACGAGCACCACAGCACCATCGTGTCCACGCGCCACTACCGCGCCCCCGAGGTCATATTGGGTACGTGCCTTACCCCCCCTCATGGTTACCGCGCGCTCTGACCTGCGTTCAGGACGGCAGCGTCTCCTGGGCTCCTGTGCTGCTTTGTGGTTTGACGCGGCCCGCGTTTGTCTGTCTGTGCGCCGCAGAGCTGGGCTGGAGCCAGCCGTGTGACGTGTGGAGCATCGGCTGCATCCTGTTTGAGTACTACCTGGGCTTCACCCTGTTTCAGGTACAGCCTCGCCTTCCTGCTCGCTGTGGGTGCAGACCGCAGGTTATAGCTGCCCCGGGGATCGGCGCCCTTGTCTGGGTGCGTGTGAGTGTGTCTGTGTGGCATTGCGAGAACGATGAGTGAGCTGTGTGTGTGTTTGTGAGTGTGTGACTGACTGACTGACTGAGACTATTCACACATTTATGAATAGAGACTGTGCTCGTGTTTGTGACAGACTGTGCAGATGTATGTGACAGAGACTGCATATCTTTGTGACTGAGCCTGTGTGTGTGCTGCTTAAGTGGTTGGTGTGGGATCTGAGCCCAAGGCTGCAGCAGGGGGACACAGCTGCAGGCTCCGCCCGTCTTCCACAAGGACAAGCTCACAGCAGGCCGGGCGCTGGCAGGGACTCCTGGACCAAAAGAGCCTCACGCTCCTTCTGACCTGTCACTGTTATAGAGCCAACGAGTCCTGGGCTCACACTGACCCTGCCTCCTTCCTCCTGCCCCCCACCACAGAGCACTGGACCTGCCTTCCTCCTCCTACCCCCTTCTCACTGCATTGCCCTGGCCTGCCCCCCTCCTCCTCCCCTTGCACTTTTCCACAGCCCTCGGGTGCTGTTGCTCAGGCCAGCGGTGCAGGTCTTTAATCAGCGCAGATGATTTGCGTCAGGCCTAAAGTGTGGGGGGGGGGGGCGGGGTGACAGGCTGTGAGAGATGAGGCACTCAAACTGTCGCTGGCGCTGATGAAGTGGGGGGCGCGGGGGGCGCGGGGGGGGGGGGTGCCCGTGCCCGTGCCCGTGCCCTTGAGCTGTGCGTCAGCGCCGCCCGCTCTGGTCTCACAGCTCCTAACCGTTACTCCACCGTCCTTCAGCCAGCCTTGAGCCTGCGCCAGGGAGGGAGGGAGAGAGGGGAGAGAGGGGAGAGTGGGAGAGACAGGCAGGGGGATAGAGCGACAGAGGGAGAGGGAGGGAGAGAGGTAGGGGGAGAGAGGGAGGGAGGGAGAGAGAGAGGGAGGGAGGGAGGGAGAGAGACAGGCAGGGGGAGAGGGAGGGAGAGAGGTAGGGGGAGAGAGTGTGAGAGGGAGAAAGGGGGAGAGAGAGTGAGTGTGTGGAGACTGACTGAGAGTTGGGAGGTGTGTGTGGAAACTGACTGTGTGACAGAGTTGGGAGGTGTGTATGTGGAGACTGACTGAGAGTTGGGAGGTGTGTGTGTGTGTGGAGACTGACTGAGAGTTGGGAGGTGTGTGTGTGGAGACTGACTGAGAGTTGGGAGGTGTGTATGTGGAGACTGACTGAGAGTTGGGAGGTGTGTATGTGGAGACTGTGACAGAGTTGGGAGGTGTGTGTGGAGATTGACTGAGAGTTGGGAGGTGTGTGTGTGTGGAGACTGACTGAGAGTTGGGAGGTGTGTGTATGTGGAGACTGACTGAGAGTTGGGAGGTGTGTGTGTGGAGATTGACTGAGAGTTGGGAGGTGTGTGTATGTGGAGACTGACTGAGAGTTGGGAGGTGTGTGTGTGGAGATTGACTGAGAGTTGGGAGGTGTGTGTGTGTGGAGACTGACTGAGAGTTGGGAGGTGTGTGTATGTGGAGACTGACTGAGAGTTGGGAGGTGTGTATGTGGAGACTGTCACTGAGAGTTGGGAGGTGTGTGTATGTGGAGACTGAGAGTTGGGAGGTGTGTGTATGTGGAGACTGTGACTGAGAGTTGGGAGGTGTGTATGTGGAGACTGTGACTGAGAGTTGGGAGGTGTGTGTGTGGAGACAGAGTTGGGAGGTGTGTGTGTGGAGACTGACTGAGAGTTGGGAGGTGTGTGTGTGGAGACTGACTGAGAGTTGGGAGGTGTGTGTGTGGAGACTGAGAGTTGGGAGGTGTGTGTATGTGGAGACTGTGACTGAGAGTTGGGAGGTGTGTGTATGTGGAGACTGAGAGTTGGGAGGTGTGTGTATGTGGAGACTGTGACTGAGAGTTGGGAGGTGTGTGTGTGGAGACTGTGACTGATAGTTGGGAGGTGTGTATGTGGAGACTGACTGAGAGTTTGGAGGTGTGTATTTGGAGACTGTGACTGAGAGTTGGGAGGTGTGTGTGTGGAGACTGACTGAGAGTTGGGAGGTGTGTGTGTGGAGATTGACTGAGAGTTGGGAGGTGTGTGTGTGTGGAGACTGACTGAGAGTTGGGAGGTGTGTGTGTGGAGACTGTGACTGAGAGTTGAGAGGTGAGCATGTGGAGACTGTGACAGAGTTGGGAGGTGTGTGTGTGGAGATTGACTGAGAGTTGGGAGGTGTGTGTGTGGAGATTGACTGAGAGTTGGGAGGTGTGTGTGTGTGGAGACTGTGACTGAGAGTTGGGAGGTGTGTGTGTGGAGACTGTGACTGAGAGTTGAGAGGTGAGCATGTGGAGACTGTGACAGAGTTGGGAGGTGTGTGTGTGGAGATTGACTGAGAGTTGGGAGGTGTGTGTGTGGAGATTGACTGAGAGTTGGGAGGTGTGTGTGTGTGGAGACTGACTGAGAGTTGGGAGGTGTGTGTGTGTGGAGACTGACTGAGAGTTGGGAGGTGTGTGTATGTGGAGACTGACTGAGAGTTGGGAGGTGTGTGTGTGTGGAGACTGACTGAGAGTTGGGAGGTGTGTGTATGTGGAGACTGACTGAGAGTTGGGAGGTGTGTGTGTGGAGACTGTGACTGAGAGTTGGGAGGTGTGTGTATGTGGAGACTGACTGAGAGTTGGGAGGTGTGTGTGTGGAGACTGAGAGTTGGGAGGTGTGTGTGTGGAGACTGACTGAGAGTTGGGAGGTGTGTATGTGGAGACTGTGACTGAGAGTTGGGAGGTGTGTATGTGGAGACTGACTGAGTGTTGGGAGGTGTGTGTGTGGAGACTGACTGAGAGTTGGGAGGTGTGTGTGTGGAGACTGTGACTGAGAGTTGGGAGGTGTGTGTGTGGAGACTGAGAGTTGGGAGGTGTGTATGTGGAGACTGACTGAGAGTTGGGAGGTGTGTATGTGGAGACTGACTGAGAGTTGGGAGGTGTGTATGTGGAGACTGTGACTGAGAGTTGGGAGGTGTGTATGTGGAGACTGACTGAGAGTTGGGAGGTGTGTGTGTGGAGACTGACTGAGAGTTGGGAGGTGTGTGTGTGGAGACTGTGACTGAGAGTTGGGAGGTGTGTGTGTGGAGACTGAGAGTTGGGAGGTGTGTATGTGGAGACTGACTGAGAGTTGGGAGGTGTGTATGTGGAGACTGACTGAGAGTTGGGAGGTGTGTATGTGGAGACTGTGACTGAGAGTTGGGAGGTGTGTGTGTGGAGACTGACTGAGAGTTGGGAGGTGTGTATGTGGAGACTGACTGAGAGTTGGGAGGTGTGTATGTGGAGACTGACTGAGAGTTGGGAGGTGTGTGTGTGGAGATTGTCACTGAGAGTTGGGAGGTGTGTATGTGGAGACTGTGACTGAGAGTTGGGAGGTGTGTGTGTGGAGACTGAGAGTTGGGAGGTGTGTATGTGGAGACTGACTGAGAGTTGGGAGGTGTGTATGTGGAGACTGTGACTGAGAGTTGGGAGGTGTGTATGTGGAGACTGACTGAGAGTTGGGAGGTGTGTGTGTGGAGACTGACTGAGAGTTGGGAGGTGTGTGTGTGGAGACTGTGACTGAGAGTTGGGAGGTGTGTGTGTGGAGACTGTGACTGAGAGTTGGGAGGTGTGTGTGTGGAGACTGTGACTGAGAGTTGGGAGATGTGTATGTGGAGACTGACTGAGAGTTGGGAGGTGTGTATGTGGAGACTGACTGAGAGTTGGGAGGTGTGTGTGTCTGTTGGTCATTGCTCCCCTTCCCTCCTTTCAGACGCATGACAACAAAGAGCACCTGGCCATGATGGAGAGAATACAGGGACCCATCCCCTCCAGAATGATCCGGAAGACGAGGTTAGAATCTCTCTCTCTCTCTCTCTCGCACGCACTGTCACTCACACATGCATGCGTGTTCACACATACACATACATACACACGCGTGCACACACACATGCTTACTCACACCCGTGCCACACACACACACACAGGCTTACTCACACCCGTGCCACACACACACACATGCTCTCGCGCATACACACGGGCACCGCACGTATGTGCTGTTAGCGAACGCCCCGTCTCTGTCCGGGCCCTTCTCTGTGTCCTTAGCGGGATTAGCGGCGCATTGAGAGCTGCCCTCTCTCCTCAGGAAGCAGAAGTATTTCTACCGCGGGCGTCTGGACTGGGACCAGAGCTCCTCCGCCGGGCGATACGTCAGAGACAACTGCAAACCGCTGAGGGTGAGGATGGGGGGAGGGAGGGAGGAGTGCAAACCGCTGAGGGTGAGGATGGGGGGAGGGAGGGAGGAGTGCAAACCGCTGAGGGTGAGGATGGCGGGAGGGAGGGAGGAGTGCAAACCGCTGAGGGTGAGGATGGGGGGAGGGAGGGAGGAGTGCAAACCGCTGAGGGTGAGGATGGAGGGAGGGAGGGAGGGAGGAGTGCAAACCGCTGAGGGTGAGGATGGGGGGAGGGAGGGAGGAGTGCAAACCGCTGAGGGTGAGGATGGGGGGAGGGAGGGAGGAGTGCAAACCGCTGAGGGTGAGGATGGGGGGAGGGAGGGAGGAGTGCAAACCGCTGAGGGTGAGGATGGGGGGAGGGAGGGAGGAGTGCAAACCGCTGAGGGTGAGGATGGGGGGAGGGAGGGAGGAGTGCAAACCGCTGAGGGTGAGGATGGAGGGAGGGAGGGAGGAGTGCAAACCGCTGAGGGTGAGGATGGGGGGAGGGAGGGAGGAGTGCAAACCGCTGAGGGTGAGGATGGAGGGAGGGAGGGAGGGAGGAGTGCAAACCGCTGAGGGTGAGGATGGGGGGAGGGAGGGAGGAGTGCAAACCGCTGAGGGTGAGGATGGGGGGAGGGAGGGAGGAGTGCAAACCGCTGAGGGTGAGGATGGGGGGAGGGAGGGAGGAGTGCAAACCGCTGAGGGTGAGGATGGAGGGAGGGAGGGAGGAGTGCAAACCGCTGAGGGTGAGGATGGGGGGAGGGAGGGAGGAGTGCAAACCGCTGAGGGTGAGGATGGGGGGGAGGGAGGGAGGAGTGCAAACCGCTGAGGGTGAGGATGGGGGGGGGGGAGGGAGGAGTGCAAACCGCTGAGGCTGAGGATGGGGGGAGGGAGGGAGGAGTGCAAACCGCTGAGGGTGAGGATGGGGGGAGGGAGGGAGGAGTGCAAACCGCTGAGGGTGAGGATGGGGGGGGGGAGGGAGGAGTGCAAACCGCTGAGGGTGAGGATGGAGGGAGGGAGGGAGGGAGGAGTGCAAACCGCTGAGGGTGAGGATGGGGGGAGGGAGGGAGGAGTGCAAACCGCTGAGGGTGAGTATGGAGGGAGGGAGGAGAGAGGATGTGGGGAGAGAGAGGAGAGAGGATGGGGGGAGGGAGGAGTGAGGATGGGGGAGGGAGAGAGGAGTGAGGATGGGGGAGGGAGGGAGGAGTGATGATGGGGGAGGGAGAGAGGAGTGAGGATGGGGGAGGGAGGGAGGAGTGATGATGGGGGAGGGAGAGAGGAGTGAGGATGGGGGAGGGAGGGAGGAGTGATGATGGGGAGGGAGGGAGGAGAGAGTATGTGGGGAGAGAGAGGATGTGGGGAGAGAGAGGAGAGAGGATGTGGGAGGGAGGGAGGAGTGAGGATGGAGGAGGGAGGAGAGAGGATGGGGGAGAGAGGTGTGAGGATGGGGGGAGGGAGTGAGAACTGCAGGCTGCTGAGGGTGAGGATGGGGGGAGGGAGTGAGGTTTGGGGAGGGAGAGAGGAGAGAGGATGGGGGAGGGAGCAGTGTCAGGGTTGTCAGTGGGCATGCAGAGAGAACAGATGGCAGATGAAGAGGAGATGATAGTTGTGTTTAATGAACAGTGTGGTCCTTGTTGCATCGCAGCTTCCAGCAGGTGCTAACCTTGCCCCCCTCTGGCCCCCCTGCCCCCCGTCCCCTTTCCTCCTGTTCCCCTCTGCCCCTCGTCCCCTCTCCTCCCCGTTCCCCCTCCCCTGTCCCCCCCTGTCCCCCCCCCCAGCGGTACCTGCTGTCTGAGGCTGAGGAGCACCACCAGCTCTTTGACCTGATCGAGAGCATGCTGGAGTACGAGCCCTCCAAACGCGTCACTCCCGCCGCCGCCCAGCGCCACCCCTTCTTCTGCCCCCTGCGCGAGGGGGGCGGCGGGGGCGACCCCGGGGGCAGCAAGAGCTGGGAGGGCAACCGGGACATCAGCCGGTGACCGGGGGAAACGGGGGAGCGCCAGGGAGGTCTCCCCCCGACCCAAGGATTCGGCTGAAGAGCGCCCCGCTGCTCTGTTCTCCTGCCTGTTCTCACCTCCCCCCTGACTGGCCTCGCTCTCTCTCCCAGCCTCCCTCCTGCCTATCCGCACAGCACGTGCAGACAGGAAGAGGCGGGGCGCAGGCACGGGGGGTGTGGCCACCATATCAGACTTTGGGCTCATTGGAGGGAGACTACTGGAGAGCAGTGACGTGACAGCGACACCAGCCAATCCACGTTAAACAGACTTGACCTTCGTGGGTGTTGGAAGGGGTGAAAGCGTCAGAGGGAGTGTTTTGAGAAGACCACCTAAAATCTGTCTGCTTCCATCGTCTGCCTGGTAAAGGGTGGGGGAAGGGCTCAAACTGAACTCTCACTGCTGATTGGACGAGAGGGACTGGGAGAAGAAGAGGGGTCTCCGTAGGCACGCAGGTGACTGGCTGCGACTTTTAGACTTTTTGTGACGCATACGTAAGCCGTTGGCTGATCCCTGATTGGAGAGGGCAGGTCTGGTGACGTCGCCAGGCGACGGTTGCTCAGCACGCCTGCCATCTGGCCTGACTGAGTGGCGGTGCGGCTCCACGCATCACTGGCACGCTCGCTCCCGCGCCGGCGGCCCGTGGGCCTGACTGACTGACCGCCTGCTCCTCTCTGACACGGCACCAGGGTGTTCATCAAAACCGTGACTGGTGCTCCTTGTTGCGGAGTGGTTAGACGCGGCATTGGTAACTTTTACATGGTTTTTCATAGCTCTGTTGGCGGGAAGTGTCAGTTCGTTCACACACACACACACGCGCACGCACACACACTCACGTGCGTACTATACACTTTCCTTGTGTAGAATGTACGTGATTGCAAAGAATACTGCCTGTCTGACATTAATTGAAGCACAATCTTACCTGCTGCAGATATTCTCTGTCACAGACACGCAGCCTACACGTTTACAGTATTTATTGGGAAGCCACAGCGGAGCGTCTGTTTTTTTTGTATGAAATGAACTTTTGTATAGACTGTATATATGTACAATTCTATAATAAACACAAGCTACTATTCTGGCCCGTCTTGTCTTCTGTGACTGCGAGTGGTTGGTGCTCTGGCCAGTGTGCACTGTCAGTTCCCCTGAAAGACCTGCCACAGTGAGTGTACTGGAGGGGTGTCTGTAATCGTAGGTGCTGAAGGCCGTAGTCACAGCGCAGGAGTGTGAACTGGGACCCTGCTGGCGCGGTTACTTTGTCGCCGGCATCGCGGTCCGTAAGCCACCGCGTGCGTGTGTCGATGCGTGTGAACGACGTGGCGTGTGTGCGTGCCTGCCTGCGTGCTGATGTACAGGTAGCGTGCCTGGAGCCCTCACCCCACCCACTCAGGAGGAGGCGGGATTCTGAACTTAGAACACATCTGCAGCCTTTCTGAACGTCACGTCACCTGTTTGTTAATATTGGCGTGATTTGATTATAGGAAAGGGGGGGAGGGGATGGTCCTGCATAAGATGGGCATAAAGCCTTTCGAAAGGGCCACGAAACACCTTTTGTAAAGGCAGCCAAGTGTTTTCGGTTTAAATACTTCTACCATGTCAGTGTCGCAAATGACACTGCCATGACTCTGGTTTGGGGTCATGGTAAGTGCATTAGTGATTTAGGTGGTGATATGGTGTACTCTGGGACAGCCTGTCGGTTTGGATATCTTTATGAATTTTTGTGCAGTGCTTATGAGGTCATGTTGCGTTACAAGGACTGTTTTTATTTTGGTTCTTTTCAAAGAAATTCACTGAATATTTAAGCCATGCTTGCATTACTTTACATACGTGAAAGACGACCTCCTTTGTCCAAGAGTCTGTCAGAACGGTACCCGGACCCCAAAGTGCAATGTTTTAAAGCCCCCTGCCCCCTCACTAATTTGCTTACATTTGTTTTTAGTCCTAAGACCGTAATGACCTCGCCCCTCTCCCCCCCTCCCCCCCCCCAGCTGTCCTTCACGTGCTCGGGACACTGATCCACCCAGAAGCCTTTAATCTGCTCAGGGCCCCCTCCCTAGCGGCCCTCGCCCTCTCAATCTCATGCACGGTGTGTTGTGGCAGGCCCGAGCCAGGGAACTCAGGGAACGCTTTGGGGGGGGGAAAGAAACCCGCTTCTGCACTCCTCACAATCCACTGACGCATTATTAAACAGCCTGTCAGCGGAGGTGCGTTGTCACAGAAAAGCGGCCGTTTGGAAGTGCGTACGCTACCGGTGCGTCAGACGCTCTGCTTGGTCTCGGCGGCGCAGCAGGGATGATGATGAGATACACCTCGTAAGATTTTCGCCCAGCAACCGTGCTGCAGTGAAAGACACGGAGGTGTTTTAGGGTTTGTCTCAGTACAGCCGGGGCAGATATGCGTTAAACCCTAACCTGAGGGTCTTTTTCTCGTATGAGTTAGGGTCTGTTAGGGTCTTCTCATCAGTGATGAATTGTGTCCTCATCTGCCAGAGCTGAAGGCTGGGGAAGCTGTTAAAGAGATGATGGGCCTTGAGCCTGCAACCCCCCCACCCCTCCCCCATAAAGGAGGATCAACTATGACTGTGGAATCACACACTGTAGTTAAAATCAACTGTGTGAAAATGTTACTGTATGTCTTCCTGACCTCCAAGATTCAAATGTTCCAGAAGATACACATTCTTTCATTTGTTGAGAACAAACATTTTGACGCAAGCAAGCTGAGTCGTGAGTGTCCTTGCTTAGATTCACAACTGACAAATGTATCTGAGCTGTTCACAAGTGAGTACCTTACTGTATCTTCTCTTGAAGTCAGGAAGACATTTAGGACTTGCACTTGTTTTTCATATGTGGGTCTCAACTCTACTCAGTGCCCAGATAGAAAACCAATAGATCATAACTCACTGACCAGTGACTGTGTGGTTAAAGAGCCAGTGAATTAAGTTCAGTTCCTACCAGTTGGAATGGCAGTCTCTTAAAGTTTAACGACAACAACCTTCACTCTGTCAAGTCCCCATTGACAAATGGTGAGGTGAAATGTATTCCCTCTGTACTGTGTTCATCTTTATTTGTCTTGTCTTTTTGTCTCTCCAATCTCTCCCTCTCTGTGCCCATCTGTTTTTCTGGAAAAAGTCTCACTGTCCAGTGTCCACAACAAACCAAATCAATTCATCTCAGCCTATGCTTCAAGTCATTGTCTGCTATGAGGTTTAAAGTGTTGTCAGTTTTTTCAACTTTTTACACAATGCAAAGGATATAACACATAATAAATTGGCTCCCTAGAGCTCATGACAAGAGTGATGGTCAACATGTCTCTAAGCCCCCCCCTGGCTGATGCACGTGAGATTCTGTGCATCGCTTGTTGTCGCTAAAAGGATCCCTGCCGGTAAAGTCTTTAGCTCAGTAATCTGGGGAGGGAGGATGGGGGTGAAGCCTGCCTAAAACCACTTAGAGAAGCCAGCATTTACTCCTGGGAGAGACGGAAAACACTCGTGTGGGAGACTCCTGAGGCAGGAGTATCTCCTTCGATGGAAGAGGAAAGAGGAACCTTCCCGCTCAGCACCTCTACAGCCGTTGACGCCCATGGTTTATAAACAGAGGTATCACTGATTATGGTTTTGCGTGAAACTTCAAGGACTTGCTTCCTTCAGAGTGCTGTGCTTGTACAGGTGAGCTGTCGTTTGTTTGGTCAGCAGTCTTAGCGCTGTGTGTGTTTAAAGGGTACGTTCCACTCTTTCTCTCTGTCTCTGACATGCATGTCTTTGAGGACGTCGTTCAGTGTTCAGACTATTTGATCATTGAGCTGGCTTGTCTCTTTGTCTATTTGTGTATGTTTACATACAGACTGTGCCTTTGTGTCTGTTCTTGCAGATCTTGCCCACTGAGCCTCTGTCTAGACACGCTTCACACCTTGTGACTTGCTATGTGCCTGGGTGTTCTGGGTGCGAGAAACAAATGCACACAAAGAGATAATCCAACACTCTAAGCTCCCCGGCTTCCTATTGTGGTTAAGCAAGCGAGGCACAGAAGCAGCTCACTGTCCTCAACACACCTTGAACCCTCTCACCCGGATTGTGAGGCAGCCCTCGCACACGCTCACCGCGCCCGACTGCCAGCTGCCAACTCGGCCTCCTGCCACAGCCATGGACTCGCTGGTGAAGAAGTCTCTGGCTGCTCCCGTCAAGCAGCTCACCTGCTGCATGGCGGGCGCCAAGGACAACGACAACTGGGTCAGCAGGAACGCCAGGAACCTCAAGGGGGGGAAGGGAAAGAGCGCCCCCTCCAGGACGGCCCAGGCCGCGCCGGACCCGGCCCTGATTCGCTCGTACCAGGCCGACCTGGAGAGGGAGAGGCAAGCGCGACCGTGCTTCGTAGCGCCCCTTAGTTGACCTGCGTGTGCCCGCGTGCTATTTCTGTCCACGGCTGCGATAGTGGTGTGTTGTCATGGTAACCTCGTGTGTCGGTAGAAGTGTGCGCATGGCTGAGTTGGTCTCACTCTGTTCGCTGCATTAATTTGATTCCATTGTTCCATTGCCTTTTATTGTGTGTCGGTTGCTTTGAATGACTGCATGTGTCATAATGCAGTGTCTGTAACGTGTGATTTTCACCACGCGTGTGACAGGAAACGGAGGGAGGTGAGGAATGCCCAGAAGAACGCGGAGAGGGCAGCCATGAGGGCTCATTTCAGGAGAAAGTACCAGCTTGCAAAGGTCAGGCTGCGTGTGTGTGTGTGCGTGCGTGTGTGGGATTGTGTGTCTTTTGCATCCTTGTCACAGGATGCCGTGTCAGGAAACTGGTCAGTACGTCATGTGTACTAGGGAGGACCTGACCTGTTTTTAGATTTCATAATAACTTTCACTTTGAATTTTCTTGTCTGTTGCCCTAAATTATCTAATTTCGTAGACATTCCAATCTTCTGTATAAACTAACACTTTGCCAAAATGTATTAATCAGCTCAGTAATAACAGCTTTCCTACATGAAAGGTATTGATGTAGTCTAATCTAAATACACACCTAATTAGCTACTGTCACTGGGCTGGAATAGCTGGTGGAAACCAGCACCTACACACACACTAGTCATCCAGGAATGGGACTGCCTATCCCTGGTGCAGACTCTGTTGCATAATTTAGTTAAATGTTCATTTTGAGGCCTTTCATCCCACTTTAATCTGAACCTGAAACCAGAGCGGAAACAGAAATATGTACAAGGGCCTGCCCAATGCAATTACTTCTCATGTTTTTATATTTTCTACACCCTGATTAATTTCATTTATATGCTGTCACTCACTTCACTCTGCACCCCCCCACCCCTTCAGAACTCCAAGGACACCAGCCAGCTGAAAGCAGTGGGAGGGAAGGTGGCGCTCCCCCGCGAACTGTCTGCGATGGTGCGGCCCGAATCCTCCTCCAAGGACGAAGCGTACAGCATACTTGGTGCCTTCCAGGGCATTAACCTAAATCTGGGGATGCTGACGGGCGGCGCACAGAAGCAGACGCCAGCGAACGGGGAGCAGTGCCGGGTCATGTGATGCACATGACCGCGTTCGCCCGGCTCCTGCTGAGTCACACCCTGCGGCACTCCTGCGCTGAACCGAATCCAGAGAAACAGGCACACACTACCCTGCGCTGAACCTAACCCAGAGAAACAGGCACACACTACCCTGTGCTGAACCGAATCCAGAGAAACAGGCACACACCACCCTGCGCTGAACCTAACCCAGAGAAACAGGCACACACCACCCTGCGCTGAACCGAACCCAGAGAAACAGGCACACACTACCCTGCGCTGAACCTAACCCAGAGAAACAGGCACGCACCACCCTGCACTGAACCTAACCCAGAGAAACAGGCACACACTACCCTGCGCTGAACCTAACCCAGAGAAACAGGCACACACCACCCTGCGCTGAACCTAACCCAGAGAAACAGGCACGCACCACCCTGCACTGAACCTAACCCAGAGAAACAGGCACACACCACCCTGCACTGAACCTAACCCAGAGAAACAGGCACACACCACCCTGCGCTGAACCTAACCCAGAGAAACAGGCACACACCACCCTGCGCTGAACCTAACCCAGAGAAACAGGCACACACCACCCTGCGCTGAACCTAACCCAGAGAAACAGGCACACACCACCCTGCGCTGAACCTAACCCAGAGAAACAGGCACACACCACCCTGCGCTGAACCTAACCCAGAGAAACAGGCACACACCACCCTGCGCTGAACCTAACCCAGAGAAACAGGCACACACTACCCTGTGCTGAACCTAACCCAGATAAACAGGCATACACTACCCTGCGCTGAACCTAACCCAGAGAAACAGGCACACACTACCCTGTGCTGAACCTAACCCAGATAAACAGGCACACACTACCCACACACTGACCGTTCCACAGCTCCAGGAATAGGCAGTCACACCCTCCGCAAATGCACTTTGGATACAAAATTACATTGAGAGCGTAGTGACTCGGTATTCTTGCCGTAGAACAGGGGTCCTCAATCTTATCCAGAAAGGGCCGGTGTGGGTGCAGGCTTTTGTTCCAGCTGGGCAGTTACACACCTGATTCTACTAATCAATGTGCTTAGCAAAGATTCCATCAGGTGTGTTACTGCTTGGTTGGAACAAAAGCCTGCACCCACACCAGCCCTTTCTGGATAAGATTCAGGACCCCTGCCGTAGAATGTGATTGTATGTGTCAGTGCCGCACAAAACGTTCAGAGTGGCAAAGATGAGCGTACTCTGACTGAGGGAGGGAGTTACCAAGGAGGGCAATCACTGTCCATCACAACACAGGCCCTGCATCATAAGCGAACACATACCTCAGACACACAATCCACATGCAAAAAAGCTTTCAAATGGCACCTATTTCACGTCTTTTTGTTTTTATTTGTATTTTTACTGTTTGTATTTTCTAACTTCTGTTTTATAGCTCTGTGTGGTCCCTGGTTCAGATTAGAGGTTTTTCAACCTTTTTCTGATCCTGGGACCCACACTCAGGCTCAAAGACACCCAGGGGTGCTCCTGTCATAAGTTAAAAAGGGTCATATTTAAAAAAGGTTTTACATTTTTAAAAACATTTCCCCAAATCTGTAGTCTTTGCATATCACGTCTAGGCAGGTACCCCCCATGGGCCCCCCGGGTTCCTTGGTCCCCCCTGTTGAAAACCCTGGGTCCAGAGCCATGTCCACGCTATGAGGCAGACACTCGGCCAATCAGATAGCACAACCGACACAGTTCAATGTCGCAGGGCTGCTATCGTGCGGTACAAATTGCTGTAAATTGTGTCGGTGCGCTCGAGCTGTTCGGCACGCACTTGATACTTTGCCGCTGCGCTCTCACATTCTTCGTGGCGTGACCTTGCAGCTCGACTCGTAGAAATGGTCCCGTGCCCCTGAAAGGTGGGGCATCGTGGACACAGACCTGTGCCCCGAAATGCGTCATGTTGGGCGGGACAGAGTGGAGAGACGCAGGCGGCGTGTCTTTCTGACCGCTGCTTCCAGGCTGTAAGCTAAGTAGCTGCAAGCAGATGTGAGGAAGGAATGTCAGGGTGCCCACTGAGAACATGTGCAATATCTATTTCCACTGTAATGAACAGATTGTAGCAAGCAGATATGGCAGTACCTCTTCTCTTTATCTATGCATATATGCTTTTCATATGCGTACAAGCCAAATGCTCTCGTCATGTTAATGATTGTTTCAATTAACTATGAATCACAGTAATGTATTTCATTGCGACATGCTTTCATTGCGATATGCTTTAGACATTTCAATTTCTGAGTACCGAACAGAAATACTGTATTAGAAATGTGAAACTTTGCCTCAGGAATGATCTCAGACAGAAAGAAACTTAAGGGTTGAGCTGTGAAGAAAATTTCATTTGTGACAATGTACTAAAATTTGTAATAAAGGATAATTTGTTTGGTCAATGTTTCACCACTTTTTGTTTGTAAAATTGTAAAAAAAAAAAAAAAGTAACCTTTTTGTGTTGATGTAAATTTGAGTGAGTGTGAGGGCTTGTGTGTGCGTGTATCTGTGTGTGTGTGTGTGTGTGTGTATGCGTGTGTATGTTTCTCTTGAACTATAGCCCTGAGGGAAATAATTTTTTCTTTCTATCATCTGAGCCGGGGGAACAAGGGAAAGGGAGAGGGAGAGGGGGAGGAGGGACGGAATGATCATA